>NC_091117.1:180892687-181075187 GCF_040183065.1 Periplaneta americana | reverse complement strand
AAGGAACCAGCAGGTTCATTGTCGCTCTCACATAAACCCGCCATCGGTCCCTATCCTGTGCAAGATTAATCAAATCTCTATCATCATATTCCACCTTCCTCAAATCCATTTTAATATTATCCGCCCATCTACGCCTCGGTCTCCCCAAAGGTCTTATTCCCTCCGGCCTTTCAACTAACACTATATTCATTGGATTGGTCCATACGTGCTACATGCCCTGCCCTTTTCAAACGTCTGGATTTAATGTTCCTAATTATGTCAGGTGAAGAATACAATGCATGCAGTTCTGCGTTGTGTAACTTTCTCCATTATTCTGTAACTTCATCCCTCTTAGCTCCAAATATTTTCCTAAGAACCTTATTCCCAAATACCCTTAATCTCTGTTCCTCTTTCAAAGTGAGAGTCCAAGTTTCACAACCATACAGAACAATCGGTAATATAACTGTTTTATAAATTCTGACTTTCAGATTTTTTGACAGCAGACTAGATGACAAAAGCTTCTCAACCGAATAATATATTAATAAAGGATGATAATAATGATAATAATAATAATAATAATAATAATAATAATAATCGTCGCCTTAATGACATAGGTATTCCTCTTCTGGCATATCGAAAGGGGATCACCCAGATCACCGTTTGGGAGGTCTTTCTGGTGGGATTCCCTTGTCCTACTTTTCCCAACGATAGAATCAGTACTTCAGTTCAAATCGCTTAATATTTATATACCTGTTACAGGATGCAAATTGTAAAAAAAATTCTCAAAACTTGTATAATTTAAAATGAATTATAAGCATAGACCCTCTGCGGTGGCTGATTGATCAGACCTCCAGCCTGTCGCGCAGGCGGTCCGGGTTCGAGTCCATGAAAAACCCATAGTGACACTTTTGGCGGACAAGGTAGCAGTTGGGGTTTTTCTCGGTGTTCTCCCGTTTTCCCCCATATTAGGCACCTACATCATTCGTCACCATATCTCTATTTCGTCATTACATATTGGATAATGGTGTAGTAAGGTTTAGTAACAAGTATTATTAGCAGGCAGCGCATTTTCGTCCCAAACGTACACCGGATCTAGTAGCCTCTTCTGGTAGCTACATCTATTACGTCACGTGGATGCATAAGCAAGGTAGAATTGCAAGCAGGTACACATGGGGTCATTAAATAAAAATGATGTATTGTATTATAAATATGCCCCTGTAATGTCATATGATGTAGAAAGAACATTCTCTTAGTTTAAATAAATTTGATGTGATGTTCGTAAAAGATTTGCATTTCATAACCTTATAATATACTTTTTCGTTCACTACAACGGGATAGGTTTTGAGAAACGAATTATTTGTATATATTGTGTAAAATGTAAATATTGGTAATTTTTATATTAATTTTTGTTGTTATTATTTAGTCCCTGTAACGTCATGTGACGTAGGAAGAAAATTTTCTTACTTACTGGCTTTTAAGGAACCCGGAGGCTCATTGCCACCCTCACATAAGCCCGCCATTGGTCCCTATCCTGTGCAAGATTAATCCAGTCTCTACCATCATATCCTACCTCCCTCAAATCCATTTTGATATTATCTTCCCATCTACGTCTCGGCCTCCCCAAAGGTCTTTTTCCCTCTGGCCTCCCAACTAATACTCTATATGCATTTCTGGATTCGCCCCTGTAACGTAATATGACGTAGAAAGAACATTCTCTTAGCCTAAACAAATTTTTACTGGCAGTTACAGTAAACGATATGAATTTCATAATCTCAGAATATATGTTTTTGTTCACCGTAACGGAGTTGATTTCGTTAAATGATTTAATTGTATATATTATAATATATAGAGTATTTACAGTTAATGTGTATCATGTTTACTGTTATGTTCTATAATGTATATTATATATACTAGTTCAGTAGTATTATCGATCAAATTACTTTTTCTGTAATATGTATCACTAATATTTTGTACAGAGCTAGTTTCGCATTGTTAGTGCGTTTATATGGTCAAAAAGTAGCTGGACAGACCATTTCAATTTAGTAGCAATCCCACTTACAGTTGCCATGCTCCATCATTATTAGCCCTTTGTACCGAAGCTAGATTATGTCCTGACGTGAGCATTTGGGTCAGAGATATACTAACCGATAACTTTCCTAACTTGTTTGGGAACGAAAATGCGCTGCCTGATTATTATAAATAGAGAGTGTTCGATGTAAGTGAATGGAAATAAAGAAATGAATTGTAAAAGTGTCAATTTTAAATAAAGTCATCAAACTTCGAAAGGGCGTTGTATGAAAGAATTTAGATCGGAACAGAAGCGAGAGACTGTTAGTAAATAGTGTATGAGCATAATGGAATGAGAAGGATTCAGCAATAAGAGAATGTAAGTACAAGTTATGAATATAAATTATAAGAGCATCTACAAAAACAAAGGTAGAAAAAATTGTGAGGTCCACTTTACAGAGATGTAATTGAAGGTATGAAATATAAATTAAATTAAATTATGTTTTATTTAACGACGCTCGCAACTGCCGAGGTTATATCAGCGTCGCGGGTGTGCCAGAATTTTGTCCCGCAGGAGTTCTTTTATATGCCACTAAGGCCGGTATTCATAGTCGAGATAAGTCATACTTATATATAAGTCGAACTTAAATCTCGTCTCAATTGCAGATTTCGGTCCAAATAAGTCGTACTTATTATAAGTCGTGCTCATTTTATAAGCTTTACTTTACAAAGTCTGACTTCATGAAGTTGAACTTGTTGCAATTCATAGTGACTCAAGTGCGACTTATGTTGTGAAATAAGTTAAACTTTATCAAGTCAAGGGAACCCCTGACTTATGTCAGTTTTAACCTAAAAATTAATAACGTTTATAAAGAACTGGCCAAGGAAGTTATTGAAATGCACGAAATTTCTGCCCGAAAGCGTTATTGCGAAACATCATGGGTCGCTTTGAATTCAAAAGGAGGTTTCGTTTTTGCAAAAGGTTTTGGAATCAATACTTCCGAAAGTGGAAATAACTCTTGCAAAACCGAAATAGCGAGTTTTGCCAGTTCTTCTAGATTACTACTTCTTGTTCGCTTGAGATTTTATGCCACGGAAAATTTTGAAATAAATTTAATGTTCTTAAAATATAGCCATAACCGTAGTCTATTAATATATATGAGGTATTTGTCTTCAAAAAACTGCGTCGGCCTTCTTATTCTCTACAATCTTTGAATATTTTAGAATAATCTCCTTCAGTACAATCGTCTTTCTGTACATAACTGAAATATTTTCTTTTCTTCTTTCCGTACATTAGGCCTACATCATTCATTTTATTGTATTCTACAGAAGCTATGCATACAAATTTAGAGACAAAAGAAAATCGACTGTCTGATTTACATTGTCGTGACAATGGCCTTGCAATTTCTCATACCAATAAGTTCGACTTATTTGTATACACATAAGTTACACTTATTGAATGAAACTTAACAAAGTACGACTTATTAGCAGACTATGAATACCGTAATCATATAAGTTAAGATTTTCCAATAAGTATAACTTAACAAAGTCATACTTATTGAACAAATAAGTCAGTGACTATGAATACCGGCCTAAATCTAGTGACATGAGCCTGCCGCATTTAAGCACACTTAAATGCCATCGACCTGGGCCGGGTTCAAACCCGCAACCTCGAGCACAGAAGGCCAGCACTATACCGTCTTTGCCATCCAGGGCGACCATGAAATATATCATATATCATTTTGTCATCATCATAGCACACCCTGAATGCCGGCTGAAGAAGCATGGAGAGGGCTGGCCGAGGGACGAGGGGGAGGGGGTTGCCTGCTCGAAACCTGGGTACTCAGCGAACCTTAGTGTAGTCAGCCAGTGTATGTTTGAGAATGCACCTAGCTTGAGGGTTAGCGCAATACATCGTAACAGGTCGCAGTGCTGGGCTATAATGCCTTCCTCCCGTAAGTTCCAATTCCGAGCATTCTTTGGTTCTTTTCAAATCTCGCTGTTCGTTACTATCATCCTCCTCATCATTATCATCAGCTGCATGTTTATCAATTTTTTCACATCGTTTTGTAGACGATAAATATAGTCCGGGTCAGCTTACTTCATACCCTAAGGGTGACACCTAACCGTTTTTTCCCCATTACTACATATGCTAGTGGATTGTGGTGATTTTTTAGTTTGCAGTATGAATTTTCTTTTGCCAACTTCGTTTCGAATTTCGATAATGACAAATACTACAAATGGTAGTGATTTTGTAACTGATATGTTGGCAGCTGAGACAAATATCGACAATATTTGTCGGTACTGGAGTTCCATTAAATTAAAATTGTACTAGATTTCTGAGCCGGTTACTGGAATTTGAACATACTAATAATTAATTAATATCAGTATTAATACATAATAGTTATTTTATGCGTTGCATTGTGGTTATAATTCAAGACTATAGTCAGGTTTTCGGAGTTAGTACTAATAATTTCATGTGGTCAAACAAATAGGTTTTTAGGTTAGGTCTCGTGAGTCAATTGTTTAGTCAAACCAATGAATTTCGGTATTGCCAAACAAAATACTTGACATGTTGAGCCCTTTCTGTATCGTTTGCCTACGAAAATATGTTACAATATTATTAAAATTATTTAGAATAACCTTCCAACATAAAGTACGATAAGTAAATAAGTCATTTAGTACGTAGGATCGTGTGATATCTGGTAACAGTTGGCAACACTGACAAGACGGCAATATTTGCTGTTTAGGAACTGTTCTTATGTGACCCTCACGATACGTTTTTGTAGATTTAATGGACCGATAAAATATATTATTCGTTTCCCGAAGGTGAAGTATGTCGTACTTATTAAAATAATATTGCTGGTCGAATTCCAGAACGATCTGTATCCAAATGGCAATTAAATATCGTCTTCTCTCTCACTTTTCAAAATTAAACACTAAAGTGACCACCAAAATGAAGAGGAACCCATTCTACTGTTTATACAATGATTTACGGAGCGGGATGAGCGCCTCTATTAGAAAGTGCTGCACCCTGGAGACGTTTCGCCGAGTTATACATTTTAATTGCACCTGTTAACTGCGTTTTGCGGGCCAGTGGAGTTCATAATTACATTCCTAAACTCGGAGGGCCCAACCTGTGTCTGCGGCGCTCTCAGGAAAAACTCCGTTACCACTCTGCGTTCTAGAATGGCATGAATTTATTGTTTTAGCTGTTACTGAATCTAATAGTCTCGCCTCGCTGCATGGTAAACTAGTCACAATTCCAGAGCCAAAAAGACTCGGGTCCCAAATTTATCCATTGAGTATGCACCATGCCATTATCGTCTTTTCGATGCACACATACAAGTTATTCTTCTCTTCTCCTCCTCTTTCTCCTCCACCTCTTTTCCCCATTTCAGTCATAGTCATAATTAAGAGCGCTATAATTTATTCAAGAATTAAAAATTAAGAATTGAAATTGTTGACCCATTCCACTGTAATAGTGAAGGTTTTCGCTTAATATTTCCGTTTCTCTGCCAGAATTTCACCACTTATCAGCTAATGATAGATATACAATAGATTTTTACTAATCTTTACGAATTAAGTGATTCTGATTAATAATATGTGAATAAAACAATCGTGACAAATCTCGAAATAGAGTTCTAATAGCGAAATATGAACATATTCGCGAATTATTACTATTGTGTCGTTTTATAGCGAATTTCATATTTTTAGTTTTTTTTTTCGGATTTTTTTTCGCTTGAATTTGTTATAATATATCCAAGTAGACTACATTACATGGTATTCCAGGTATTCTGATTATTAGAGACATCACAGAAACGTAACCATGTCAATTAGGTAGTATCATCGTGTGGTAGATGAAATAAACTCACTGTCCGATATTACCCGATGTCCGATACTACCCGACTCTCCCATACATTTGCATGGAATTCTCGTCTATACTGATTACATTAGTGAACTCAAAAGACGGAGAATTCAACATTTCACTAATAATTTGAAAATGTTAATTTGAGGACTGCAAGTTTTTTTTTATGTATGTTAAATACAGTCTCAATCCAACAAATATTGTTTTTTGGGCATACCGCACCTTTACCAGAATCCAACGAACCTTTAATGTTAATTATTTGGAAAGTAATATTCATACTGAGTTAATACTCCAATTCCAAAATAATTGTATTTTCGAAAATTTCCATTAATCTCCGCGAAGAGTACAAATAAATCTCCAACAATCCCGCTGACAGCAATATTAAAAAACACAAATGATAAAATTAATCTCCATAAATGGTTATGACTAAGATGCAGATCAGTGATTGGTAAAGATTACGTCATATAAAATGCAGCCCGTAATACACAGCATTGAAAAAGGTAGGAGGGGGAGGATACCCAAACTGCTTAACATTGAATGAACAAGTAATGGCTAAGGGAAGGGAGATCATGCCTTACCCCTCCGCCCTGCTTGTGCAATAAGGAGTTGGTTCGCGAGTCAAGAAATACCGATCACTGATATAGGTCCACCTTCCATGATACAGTGCTGCGTATTCGAACGCGGCTAAGTGAGTGAAGCAGGTCAATAGCTTTTGGCTCTTTGCTAAAGTCTGTGTGATGAACTTGTCTCACTGTGAAAAGAGAGAGAAAGGAGATATGTCTTACCTCGTCTGTGTTGTTATTGCGATGGGGGGAGCGAAGCGATGCCAGTGGCGGAAGGGACTAGTTGATACTTTCTGTAGCGCAAAATAAAGTAACAAAATATCTCTCTTCGTACTGTATAGTTCCGTCACTGAGCTTGTCTTTCAAGAAACTGAGTTCCGGTAGCCTGTACAATAACAAGATTTTGAAAGGGATCCTGAAAATTTACAACCCTCCTATAATCTCCACCCTCATTTGAAGGGACTTGGTTTTATTGCTACTGAGACAAGATAAACCTTACAAGGTATAGTGGAAGGGGACGTTTCAGATCAACACTTATGAATTAAAATAACCACCACTAAACAAAGTCTGTAAGATAAGTACAGACAAACAAATTGCGGTGGCGTGGGGGGGGGGCATTTTTTTCTCTTGTACGGAGGAGGGACCCGAAGGCTTACACTGCAGCCTGAGGCTTATTGTGCTCACCACTTCTATTCTGTGAATGATTGGGTAGCCGAACGGCCGCGCTCTTGTACAAGTATAGCACTCCGCACCGTGAACTTAACCCGGGCTATGGTATAGATCAGCGGTCATCAGAACACTGCACTCTCGGGCTAGCGTCTCTTACCCGCAGGTCTCTTACAGCACCAGCGTGCATTCGTGGCTGCTGGCGGTTGCTTCCTCCTGCACTAGAGTGCATGTCGCCATGCACTGCTTACCCGTAACCCATTTCAGCGAGTGCTGACGACCACTTGTATAGATGATGATGTGAATTAATGATGGCGAAATGAGTCCGACGTCCAACTCCGAAAGATACTGAGCAATTATGCTTCAATTGAGGGGAATATCCCGGAAAAGACTCCAACCAGTTGACTTGTCCCAACCAGAATTTTTACCTGGGCCCACTCGTTTCACGGTCAAACGTGCTAATCGTTAAGGCTGGTTCACAATAAACCGGGAACGAGAACTAGAATGAAAACGAGAAGCAGAGGACGTGAATATGAAAATTTTTGATTCACAATAAACCGAGAACATAGACGACTATGCATATTGATATGTATGTCAATAACGATATGTAAAGTCGATATTACACATTCTGATGTTATTTGTGTATAATTGACCAATGGCGTTCTCTCATGAGTACAAGGCAGCCAACATAAACACAGATTAAGCAACGTCGAAATTTCAACTGAAACATTGCATTAGGTACGGTACTATAAATATGCCCATGCATCTTTATTATCACAACCTATTTTACGTCTACATAACGTAAAATAATTAGAGAAGAAACATTTGTAATAGAACAAAAATGAACACAACAGTAGTTATTGAATTGAAGCGTGAATATGTAGTGTGTAATACAACCAATACAGTAATAAAATATGATTCGCTTCCGATCGGTGTTCAAAGATGCAGCTATTGAAAGCAACGTATTCTCCTTCATTTTCTCACCTTTATACGAGGCACGCCGCTTATGGGATTTCAATATTAGAATCTCTTCAAATAAAACTTGCTCCATGATGCACAGCACAGAACAAAATAATGCATAGGTTATGTCACGGTCTTCTTGCTACAACATATACGACGACAAAATAGCTTTTAGATGGCAATAGAATGAATCTAGTGGGCTGTGATCGGAAACGTGAACGCCAAAGTTGAAACTTGGCCAACTCTCTATTCCCGATCTCGGGCTCCGGCAAGCTTTTCGTTAATTGTGAATGCTCACATTTAAATGTATACATTTTAACAATTTTACCGTTTTCGCTTTTGTTCCGATTCTCGTTTCCGGTTTATTGTGAACCAGCCTTTACTCCACAGCGGTGAACTGGCGATATGTTAAAAATAGTTTTCGAGGGCACAGATGTTCAAGAAAAATACTGATTATTTCTTTGTACGAGTAGCCTACTTAGAAAGCATATATCTACCTATATTTTATATCTATTGCAACAAACTGTTGCTCATGACATTAATAAACGATTGATTGATTGATTGATTGATTGATTGATTGATTGATTGATATAAATTAAATATAGGCTACGTCATTTTATACTCTTAGAGTAGTGATCAGTCTACTTGACTGCGAAACTGGATGGTTCGGGATCGAATGCTGGTTGGGACAATTTGGCTGGTCCAGGTTTTTTGGGGGGTTTTCCTTCAACTCTTGGAATAACTGTGGGGTAACGTTCGGCGTTTTGTCTTCGGGATCGTTTCGCAGTTACCTCATAAGTCGAAAACAGATCGTCGGAGTTTTTACGCGGAAGACGCAGCTTCTAATAAAGCCCAGAGCTGTTTGAGTAGGGTTTTCCCGGAATGCTTTCGTTTTCTCTTCTGTAGAGAGTTGCAAAGAGATCTATGAGTTTACCTCGTTACTACTAAAGTGGGTCAGTATTGTTTGTTAATAACACCTCTAGTACAGGCCAATGCAAGTAAACTTTAAATGCGAAGTAAACACTACGTACGGAACGAAAGAAATCAACAGGGATCTGAGTAACCACGAGTTTGACGGCATTTACGACAACGCGTTATCTCTAAACAATTTTCACATCCTTCCTACTTTCATGTTTGTTAATAACATCTGAAAAAATATATACTATACGCGGATGATACAATATCCGTGATTGAAACTTTGCACACGATATTAATCGGTATTAGAGTTGTGCACAACCGGTTACGAGAAATAGAAATTATATATTGTTATTGAACGCCTGGCGCTGTAGTCAATAAAGCTCTTCTGTCAAGCGGAGTGTCCCAGGTTCGGTTCAACGAATTTTCGAGTTGTTCCTCATTCTTTGTGGGTGGACGGCCATGCAGTAATTCCAAGAACTCTTGCAAGGAAACGATTATCATCGTGTAGGCCTACTATTTAATTGATAATTCTTCTCTCACTACAATCAACCAATCAATCAATCAATCAATCATCATTCATCGATTCATCCATTTATCGACTAATTGATTCATTCAGCCATGGATTGATTGATTGATTCATTGATTCACTGATTGGTTAATTAATTAATTAATTAATTAATTCATTCATTCATTCATTCATTCATTCATTCATTCATTCATTCAGTCTGCCTCGGTAGCGTAGTCAGTATAGCGCTGGCCTTCTATGCTCGAGGTTGCGGGTTCGATCCCGGCCCAGATCGATGGCATTTAAGTGTGTTTAAATACGACAGGCTCATGTCAGTAGATTTACTGGCATGTAAAAGAACTCCTGCGGGACAAAATTCCGGCACACCGGCGACGCTGATATAACCTTTGCAGTTGCAAGCTTCGTTAAATAAACCATAGTTTTTCATTCATTCATTCAGGTATTACAATTGGTGTCGTCAAGAGCAAAACATATCTTCTTAAAAATGATTTATTGATTAAATAATGCATCTGCTTATACCAGTGGTCGTCAGCACTCGCAGAAATGGGCAAAGGGTAGTGCACCATCGTGCATCAGGCAGAGGTAGAGAGCATACCCGCTAGCAGCTACGAGTGCACCATGGTGCAGTGTGTTCTCCGTGGGTGAGAGACGCTAGCCCCATAGTGCTCTGTGCTGATGACCGCTGGCTTAGACTTTTGGTGAGGCCGAGACGTATATGGGAGGATAATATTAAACTGGATTTGAGGGAGATAGCATATGATGATAGAGACTGGATTAACCTTGCACATGATAGGGATCGATGGCGGGCTTATGTGAGGGCGGCAATGAACCTGCGGGTTCCTTCAAAGCCATTTGCAAGTAAGTAAGTTGTAATGCATCTGCTTAGAGTAATTAAAAGGCATTAACAACCACTGTTTTAGAGGTATGCATTTTGAGTTTGAAGTGTAAAGGTTACAATAGGATGTATATATTTATTTTCTCTTTTATTTATTAAGTAATTGTAATTTATTCTATTTTTGCATTTCTTTACACACTATATTTCATATTCTGCATTACACTTATTTCCTTTGTTGTTACCGGTGTTCATTTTTTCATCTACATTTGTTATGAAGATAAGTATGCAATCAATTGTAAGCCTATATTAAACAAATACATTTTTTAAATTACGCATGGTGAAGTTCCTTCAATTGTTATTCCGTTTGTGTACTTATAAAATGTCAGTGTTCTGTCTAGCCTGCAAAAAATTAGGGGCAACCGGTTGAATCGAACATTCGGTGACGGATGCTCTCTAACCGGTCGAATGAAAACCGGTTGTAAGCCATATTCTGCAGCTCTCTCATCGGTATAATAGTCTATTGTAGGGTTTTTAAATGTAATAAAATTAACATGAAAGGAACCTCACCTTGCCTTTCTCCTGGAGGAATCCATAATTTTTTAATTTCTCTGACATATTCAAAAGTATGTAAAATTGCATTCACAGGCTCATAATTCGTACTTCGTAACATCTGTATGTCAACACATAGTATAGTTTCATGATGCGAAGTCCACACCTGTAGAGTAACAGTTAGCACATCTAGCCGCGAAACCAGGTGGTCCAGGTTCGATTCCCGGTCGGGGCAAGTTACCTGGTTGAGGGTTTTTCCGGGGTTTTCCCTCAACCCAATATGAGCAAGTGCTGGGTAACTTTCGGTTTTGGACCCCGGACTCATTTCACCGGCATTATCACCTTCATCTCATTCAGACGCTAAATAACCTATGATGTTGATAAAGCGTCGTAAAATAACCTACTAAAATAAAAAAAAATCATGATGCGAACAAAAACTGGTAAGACGGTGGTAATTCGCAACATGCATTTCACCTTGACATCGTTGTTGCGATACTTTCTTCCTTAGGACGTGGGCAGGAAGTTCCAAGTCACGTTGTCGTGCTTAAAGTTGCGTCACGTACTTCGTTCCTTCTACTTTTATTGAAATCATAAGACGTTCAGAATTGTGATGTTTCGGTGTTTGGCCACCTTGATGACATCTGCTGTAGTTTGTATCTTACGCTACAAGAGCTTTTAACAATTGAGTTGTGAAGGTTCTTATGTAGGCCTCTGGTTAGAACGCTTCATAGTCTAAGGAAGGAAGTAGGTCTTACCTATACACACATTTCAATTTGTTCTAGCAGTTATTAAACTAGATATGAAATAATATTTCGATAACGTGCTCTTTCTTATTGGTTTACTCATTTTTTATGTGTAATACTTACAACTCTCTGTCTTTAAACTGTGATTCTCAATTAGATTTCAGTCTAACAGTTGAAACATTTCATACGATATTAAAAATAATTGTATTTTCTTAGATCTTGGAGCAACAGTAACAAATATAGATGATACTCGGGAGGAAATTAAACACAGAATAAATATGGGAAATGCCTGTTATTATTCGGTTGAGAACCTTTTATCATCCAGTCTGCTGTCAAAAAATCTGAAAGTTACAATTTATAAAACAGTTATACTACCGGCTGTTCTTTATGGTTGTGAAACTTGGATTCTCACTTTGAGAGAGGAACATAGGTTAAGGTTGTTTGAGAATAAGGTGCTTAGGAAAATATTTGGGGCTAAGAGGGATGAAGTTACAGGAGAATGGAGAAAGTTACACAACACAGAACTGCACGCATTGTATTCTTCACCTGACATAATTAGGAACATTAAATCCAGACGTTTGAGATGGGCAGGGCATGTAGCACGTATGGGCGAATCCAGAAATGCATATAGAGTGTTAGTTGGGAGGCCGGAGGGAAAAAGACCTTTAGGGAGGCCGAGACGTAGATGGGAAGATAATATTAAAATGGTTTTGAGGGAAGTGGGATATGACGATAGAGACTGGATTCATCTTGCTCAGGATAGGGACCAATGGTGGGCTTATGTGAGGGGCGGCAATGAACCTCCGGGTCCTTAAAAGCCAGTAAGTAGTACAGTACTTAACAAAAGTTTAAGACCATGAGCAAATTTCATATAATTATGTTCTGGTCCTATATTTTTGTTTCTATTTCCCTAATGAATATTTTGTCAATTATTTGGACTGTGAGATATCTATCGACGCAAAGAAAGTAAAATTATGACATTTAGTTTTCGAGTTATGATTTTAATGAAATATTTTGTTACTGTAAAAAATGTTACATTTATAATTACGGAATAATTTATTGATGCTAAACCAACATGTTTATTGTAGTGACGATTTTTTTCAAGCTATTTGAGAAGTGTGAGAACACATTGGTACCAGAAAGAAAAATTTAAAAAATTTTATTTTCGTTTTATAATTTTTTGCATATTTTTCCAAAATAAGGAAAATAATAGTAGAAATAACGTTAAGTAAAGGCATTCATAGCTTCACTGTGGAATAAGCTAACGTAACCGGACCTACGCCAATCGAAAGTACGAAATCACGTACTTTCGATTGGCGTAGGTCCGGTTACGTTAGCTTATTCCACAGTGAAGCTATGAATGCCTTTACTTAACGTTATTTCTACTATTATTTTCCTTATTTTGGAAAAATATGCAAAAAATTATAAAACGAAAACAAAATTTTTGTAATTTTTCTTTCTGGTGCCAATGTGTTCTCACACTTCTCAAATTGATTGAAAAAAATTATCACTACAATAAACATGTTGGTTTAGCATGAATAAATTATTCCGTAATTATAAATGTAGCATTTTTTACAGTAACAAAATATTTCATTAAAATCATAACTCGAAAACTAAATGTCATAATTTTACTTTCTTTGCGTCGATAGATTTCTCACAGTCCAAATAATTGACAAAATATTCATGAGGGAAATAGAAACAAAAATATAGGACCAGGAAATAATTATATGAAATTTGCTCATGGTCTTAAACTTTTGTTAAGTACTGTAGTAGTATTTTCTTAGATATTTAAATTATGAAGAAGTGTATTATAATGTTTTTACTCTAGTTTTTAAATAATTTTGTATCATTATATTGACATTTGGCACTAAAAATAATAATAGTAAACTGCCCCCCAGTGAGGGTAGCCCTTACGGACTCAGTATATCCTCAAAAAAATTATTATACATATGTAAACATAGATATTAAATTTTAAAGAAGGGAAACAAAGAAAAGGGCGTGAAAAATTACAGTTGCTATTAATGTGGCACCATGTGATTAATTAGGATTTGGCAGGATTTTTTAACACAATTATCACAATGTCATCCCTCAGAGATGTTGGCAGAGCAAACTGCAGTCGAAATTCTTCGAAAAAAGCTGCAATATTATATTCTAGCATCTATTACCGTTATGTATTTTCTTTCTTTCGTTTGTTTGTTTTGTTTTTTTTTCTTATTATGTATTTTGTGTATGTATCTGTGTAAGCCACCTGTAATTGGAAGCCTGCTTCTGTTGGTGGTGGATTTAAATAAATACATAAATAAATAAATAAATAATTCAAGAGAAGAATATTTATAAGCACTATACAGGGTTGTTTCCGATCTGTGATAACGAATTTGAATAACTAAGAAAACGATCTTTACTCATCACAGCACTTAATTTATGCTTTGAATAATGAGAACGTACAAAAGAGCAAAAGCTTTAATATGTCGGACCACTCTGGTACTCATTTGGCTCATTTCGACGGACACGTGAGGACAATTGTCCCGTACAGCTAACCAGTAGCAAATCTCTCGCCGCTTCGTCCCCACAGGAGGTGAGCGGTGATCCACAATGGTCGTCTTGTGGCTGGACGGAAGTCCGCAGCACGTGTGAGCCGGAGAATTAGTTCAGTCAGATACTGAGCCTATTAAAACTGCATTAGTAAGCGCGCTAAAACATGAAGACATCATGTTTATTGTGCTTAGTTCGGCTGCGTATAAAATTCACTTCGTTTTAGGGCCTATATATTATAGGGAGTACGAGTATACACAAGTAGGTATAAGAAATAATGTTCAGAACTTTAATGAAAATACAGTAGAACTTGGTTATAGCGACCTCGTTTTGTGCGACACCTCGCCTATAACGTCAAATATTCTGTGGTCCCAACTAATTCCCCATAAGACATATGCTTTCCTACCTTGCTTAATACGACAAACGTATATGCGTCTACCTCGCATATAACGTCATTTTCAACCTCAGCTTGGAATACAATTTTCTAAGAACCAAAGTATTTTAAGAAATATTTTGCTGAAATCTGGCAAATCCTTTACCGTTCCCTTCTATCATAGACCTCTGGAATGCAGGCGGATTCCCCATCCCATTGTAACCTGCCCGAATTCATGCGGTATTAATGGTACCTGCATGCGGTCAGTTTCGACAGGAAGTTTTCACTAAGTGGACGCATTTTAACGCAGTATGTCCACTAAAAGAAGTGAGTGCCACTTTAGAAGACATTAGAATTGTGAACATTTCTATGAAGCTAGGAGAAGGAGCAGTGAAATTGCAACTGAAATAATGAACATAGAATTTAATTTAGAAAGTGTATATTGGGCAAGTAGGAGACAACAGAGTAAAATGAATGATTACTTCACTCCTCAGTAAATAAGTTTGGTGAGTATTGAACAAACTGTTTTAATACAGAATACTATTGTACATGTATTTTATTGTGTTCATGGTATGCTTAAAAGTGAATACATAAATCTAAAATAAGCCTAATTATGTTTATTATTTTTCATTTTCCACCTCACTAGACTGATAATATGAATCTCGGTTACTACGACACTCGTTTATAACAACATAATTTTCAAGGTCCCTTGGATGTCGTTATAACCAAGTTCTGCTGTACTTGTTTCCAGCGTCCTCGATGAAAAAAAAAGGAAAAGATATTTCTGATGTGGAAACTGTACACAGCGTTGTCTTCTAAAATACTGGCGAATCAATATTCATATGTAATAATAATAATAATAACAATAATAATAATATAGATATATTAATTTGTCCTACAGAATTTATCTGTAATATTGACACTTAATATTTTAGGAGAAAAATTCGCTCCGGCGCTGGGGATCGAATTCGTGTCCTTGGTTCTACGTACCAAGCGCTCTGACCACTGAGCTACGCCGAATTCAATCGACAGCACCGGAGCGAATTTTTCTTCTAAAATATTAAGTGTCAATGTTACAGATAAATTCTGTAGGACAAATTAATATATCTATAATATTCTCTCAGTTAGCAGTGCATAATAACTGCGGATTCCCAGCCAACAAGCCACTCAGCTGAGTGCGCTCCTAGTATAATGGCAGTTGACATTGGATACACGTCAACATATACATGCCTAACTTGGAGTCAGGCCACAAAGGGAAACATCGAAGGAGAAAGGTTCGATCCGGGACTGTGGATTGAATTCGGCGTAGCTCAGTGATCAGAGCGCTTGGTACGTAGAACCAAGGACCCGGGTTCGATCCCCGGCGCCGGAGCGAATTTTTCTCCTAAAATATTAAGTGAATAATAATAATGGTGGTGGTAGTTGACAAATTTATCTTTATATTGCAAGAATCGGAAAACAGAAAAGCGTTAGTTCTTTAATTCGCCACTCTGAAGACACCGAAATAATTTGCATCGTTTCTTAATTTTCTGAGACATTTGGATTGCACTTTTTTCATTAATAGTGTCGAGAAAGTATATAATATATGGATGAATCCCACTCTAATCGGGCTCCTCCTTTGCAAAGAGGAAGTGACGTAGGCCTACATTGTTTTAGCCAATGAAGTCAGTGTTGTTCTTGTTTTTGTGTTATATTAGGGACGTTTTGCATTTTTATAGTATCATATACTTTTTATTCTGAAATACTGTTCATGTGTGCATTAAATATTACAATGGAAGACAGTAAACGTCTGATATTAAACAAACAAATACGAAAACATAGTGTACAAACTGTACTAGTACTTCTACGGCAGTGAATCTCTTATTCTTGTATCATATAGAAAACACTGTAAATGGCAAAAAGTTACCACAAACTTTGACGTATTTGGTTTCTTGAGTTCATTTGCTAATAGCGACACAGATATCCCCGCAAACTTAAGTAAAATAAAACGATCACGCAATTTAGAAGGTTGGGTAGGGTATCCAAGGGTAAATGGGGTCAAAAAGTAACAAATCCTTAATTTTATTGTTAATTTCATAACATATTACACTCATAACATGTCATTAGTTACAGCCACATGTAAGTACTACTTCCACAAAAATGTTTCTTTTTTATTCTAAACTAACTGTCTGTACATGAACTGAAATATTTCACTGCAGTGACCCTTTTTACCCTTCTGTATAAGGATAAATGGGGTCAGTGTTTAGGGCAAATCGGGTCACAATTTTTCCCTCAATATACCTGCCCGGAACGTTAAAATCAATATTGAATTGATTTAATTTAACACTTTACACCTTCCACAAACAAACACTGTTTTCTTTTCTGCACCAACGAACTGTGTTGCAGTGTAGTCCAAAACCACATGCGTACATGCATACAGTTTCAAAATTCTAGGCACAAGTTCATTTTCTTGTTCCGGAGTAAACGTAGTTTGACGGCCTTTACTTTTCAAGTGGTTGTCCTGGCCACTTTGAAAACGTCGTTGCAGACATGAATGAGGAACTCCTAACAACTCAGCAGCATGACGTTGGCTTCTTCCCTCACGAAATGCTTTCATAGCCTTCTGCATGTCGTTCTCAGTCCACGAATTTGACGTTTTCCTCTTACATTTAACCATATGTCACAAAGAATTGAAAATAAATACTTAATTTGAGTGGACTGATTTGAAACATGTTGACCCTATTTGTCCGATATTACTGACACTATTTAACCCAAATTTAGAACTTTTTTGCGTTAGAGGTTGGTACTACTGAATACGGCTTCGACGAAGGCGTTAATAGCCATAATCTCTTCTACAAAGTTTAAACTTAATATTGAAAGTTAATCGCACAAATTCTCTGCAATAGTTGTTGTAAAATAATAAAGGATCCGTAAAGCATTATTTAAAATGTATAAAATACTCTTAACTCACCTTTATATTCTCTCTATTCTTTTATTGTCAACACAAAGAATACACACACTAGCTAGGATCAATGGCACTCAACTTGTACAGGAAGTTCTCTTCCTGACCAGTATATGGTAGCACTTGCTTGAACTGGTGTACGCTTGAATATGAAGACAGGGTTTTGAAATTGACCCGATTTAACCTCTGACCCGATTTAGACTAAGTTACCCTATAAAAAGGTAAAAGGTAAAGGTATCCCCGTAACATACCATGAAGGCACTTGGGGGGCATGGAGGTAGAGCCCCATGCTTTCCATGACCTCGGCACTAGAATGAGGTGGTGTGGTCGGCACCACGCTCTGACCGCCTTTTACCCCCGGGAAGGACCGGTACTCAATTTTATAGGAGGCTGAGTGAACCTCGGGGCAACGAGAAAAAATCCTGTTACCACCTGGGATCGAACCCCGGATCTTCCAGTCCGTAGCCAGCTGCTCTACCAACTGAGCTACCCGAGTTACCCTATACATTAATAAAATTGTCTTCAGGTGGCGAAAGAAGTTTGATACCAGTTGAGACCTTCACAAACAAATGCAATCAGTTAAAGTAACCAGGCATACACTGCGCGAGAATTTTTAGCCTTTAAACGAG
Source organism: Periplaneta americana (assembly GCF_040183065.1). Classification (NCBI taxonomy): domain Eukaryota; kingdom Metazoa; phylum Arthropoda; class Insecta; order Blattodea; family Blattidae; genus Periplaneta; species Periplaneta americana. The sequence goes on along the minus strand of NC_091117.1, from coordinate 181,057,098 downwards.
GTGCAACAGTAACGTAATTTTTGGAGAGTTGAAGAAAGACATTCGTGGATTTCGTTTTGCATCGGACGAAGACGTGTGTGACTGGGTAAAGAACTGGTTCGGTAGACAGCCCACAAGCTGATGTGTTTACGGATAAGAGCTACACGTGCGCAAAAGACTTCTTTAACATCTCGCACTTTCCCTCTTTGCGTTTTGCATGGAGTAATAGCCTAGATCATATATGTAACAGATAACTCATCGCTATGTTAAAATCGGCAGCACTTTGAAGAGAACAATCGCCAGGATCGCCACCCGTCCGTCGTAAATGAAAACGAGATGGCAGTACAGTCTCTAATACAATTCAAATGGGAATTATGACGTGACTCCTTATGTAACAACTAGATGGCAGCGTAGTAAACCTGACAAAAGTTTTTAACGTCAAAGACTATAAGGCCGACCTATTTGTTACATATATGATCTAAGGTAATAGCACAGTCTACTATATACAGTCGCGAAGCTTGAGATGATTTTTTACAAATCTCGTGATAAAGCGCTCCAAGCTGTTAGCAACTAGAAACAATAGACTGTCCACGGTCGACTTTGGACTGAATCGTATTTCCATCGAGTGCTAGCTCGTTGCGTATTTCACATTGATGCTTGTGAAATGTTCGTTATTGGTTGTAATGAAAATGTTAATGGCTAAAATACAATAATTGGAATAATAATATTTTACTAGAGACGATACTGTTTCTTATTATTTTTGTTGAACTTAATTTTTAAGTTAAAAAGCTTAAATTTATTAGAAAAATTAAGTTTGTTTTAATGAAATTTATTGATCACGTTTTATTTTCAATTCTGGTGGGATTATTATTGCTTAGGCCTACTTTTTTTTTTTCAAAGGATATGTTTTTAATTATAGCTGTTAATTTTGTTGCTATTTTTATTTGTTACTTTATTAGAGACGTAGAAAAAGTCTGTTACAATAAAATTTATTAATCACGTTTTATTCCCAATTCTGGTGTGATTATTATTGCTTAACCTCAACTACGTAAGCCTACACTACAAGTACCGGTACACGTACATAAGTTAATCCATTAATTCATATTTCCATTATTATTGTTGTAAAGGGAAATGCAAATTAATATTTATTGGTTTCATAGTTAATTATCGCTATAATCTTGAATGAGTGAAGCGATTATAGTAAATTTCAGTTCGTTTTGCACAAACAAAAATAATATTAACCTATTTCTTGCAGGTATCTTCGAGTTTATGGTGGAATTTAATACACTTCATTAAAATAATAAATTAACTTTATGCATTTAATATTTCAATAATGGAAGGAAGGTGTTAATTTTTCCAAAAGAACACAACGACATATTTTGTCGGCTGCTAGGAGAGAGATCTGCGATGATGAGGCGATAGTAGCGATCCTAGTGGTGGGCAACTATCCATGTTTGCATTTTTACTACATATTGAGCTTCGCGACTGTATATAGTAGACTGTGGTAATAGCTTGCAGCTGTACTTCCATCTAGCGGTCGTCATCAAAAAATTCATTTTCGACAGTGGAGATCCTAGTGGGTGTTCTCTTTTATATGTTGCCATTTCATAACATGGGAATGGCCAGTCTGATTATAATATGTGATCAGGGGTATCGGCTCCATCACTGATGAAGACAAGAAGAACGAAGCATAGCTTTTCTTTATAGATTCGTTACCAAAAGCTGTTCTCTTCTGCTTTCTAGTCTGTGAAATGTTCTACAGGCTACACCTCTATGATCGAATTATTTGACATTTTTTTCATATTTTAAGTACTTTAATTGGTATAAATGATTGTCAGAATTTATTAATGAAACTGTTTACGATTTTGAAGTGTTATTTTCATTTATACAGTACTTTCAAACCGTTTGTTTGGAAATGTACTGCTGAAATTAATTTGATTTAATGAAATGACCGAGCTGTCCTAGTTGAAAACTCGTTACTTTGGCAATAAAAAGGTAATTGATGCGCTTGTAGCAAAACTGAACAATCAGTGACACTTCTCTGACAAGCACGTTCGTGTGTGACATCTACTCTGTTGGTGTACGCTTGCTCTATTTATGAAATTGTCATATCTTCCTAATCTTTCTCTGATATAACAAAAAGCTGTGAACTGATACTCAATAGTTATGTTACTGTTGGAGTATGTTGCGAATTGGAACTTTAGTTGCCGTCCTGATAGTTATTAGCGTACGGTATATATTCTTACAGTTGTAATACGCGGACTAATTTGATGTAATTCGATATACGTTGTGAAAGGTTGCCCAAATTCGCCGTAAATTTATGTGTGCGGATTTAATTTATTGTTTACATAACTGATATTTAAAAAATGGCTGAACAGGTTTAAAAATATATATAGTAACTAGATTCCTTAAGCTCATAGCGGCACCAACTATTGTTCCGAAAGCTGAACATTAACTAGAAAGTGGTAGAGAACTAGAAAGAGATAGATGTGGGCCTAATGGATTTTATTTTAACTAGAAAGTTATAGATAGAAGTATTGGATTTTTTAGTCAACTGTCCGAGGACAGGTTGGAATCTCTTAAGTGACACCAATAAGGCGTCACTCATGAGGCAAATACAGGAGATAATACGGTAGGATGGCCAGTTGCTTTCCCCCTCCATTGCATACATCGCCGATTAGCTACATGTTACACTAATCAGACTTCAGATGTATACAAACAATTGTTCTTCCTCTGACACATATCGTCGAATGAGATATACTGCCTGATAATCAGGGAAAGGATTTATATGTAAATACATATTTACTTATAAAGCTAATATAATTTATATTTTGCATTATCTTTATGTTTCACAATGTGTAGGGTTGAAAAATCCTACTTTTATTTTCCATATTTTTCCATATTTTAGAGTTTAGTACATATTTTCGTTAATTTCCATATATTTTCCATATTTCATATAAAACAGTCCATATTATATTAGGTTTAACAATAAAACAAAACAAAATTCCATTAACTTTTAAAAATACATTTCAACAATAGAGATTTAAACACATGTTCAGTAATCCCTTTAACATCAGAGTTATTTGAAAATTAGCAGTCCTATCAACAATGGGAAAGTAAGTTACAAAACTGTATTAATTTAATTTAAAATTTTTAACAGACTTCAGTTGTGCAGCTCAACAGTTAAATGCCAGTCAGAGTACACATAGGTTCAGTTTTGTAAATCATACTATAAAGACGGTAAATATGCCAAAAGTACGTCATTCAGTCAATTTAAAATCAAAACTAACAAGTTACATTTCAGAATTTAAAGAAGATGGTTTATCAACTGACAATAAAATATTATTTTGTAATTTGTGTCAGTGTGCAGTATCATCTACACAAAAGTTCCTGGTGCAACAACACATTACAACTAGTAAACATCAGGCCAACAAACAACTAAATTCCAAGCAGAGACAATTGTTTTTAACACAACCAACAACATCGAATGTAAGATCTGAGTTTAACATCGACCTGTGCCGTTCTCTCATCTCTGCTGATATTCCTCTCTACAAACTAAAGAATAAGGTCTTCAGGGAATTCCTTGAAAAATATACTCAACATACAATCCCGGATGAGTCAACACTTAGGAAGACGTATGCTCCATCCATCTACGATGAGACAATACAGAAGATAAGAGATGAAATTAAAGATAGTTCAATTTGGGTTTCCATTGATGAGACTCCCGACAAAGAAGGTAGACTTGTTGGTAATGTAGTTATCGGTTTGTTAAGTGAACCATATTCTGAACGAATTCTTTTACATTGTGATGTTCTAGAAAAGTGCAATAACAAAACTATAGTTAAACTGTTCAACGAAGCTATGGGTATCCTGTGGCCAAAGGGTATTATGTACGATAATGTGTTATTCTTTATTAGCGATGCTGCCCCTTATATGGTCAAAGCTGGACAAGCATTATCTGTTGTATATCCTAAATTGACTCATTTTACTTGTGTGGCGCATGCATTTCATCGTGTGGCAGAAGTGGTCAGAGACAATTTCCCTAAAGTAGATTTGTTGATTTCATCAGTGAAAAAAGTATTTCTCAAAGCTCCCAGTAGAGTTAACGTGTTGAAAGAAATGTACCCTGAAATTCCATTGCCACCAAAGCCAATTTTAACTAGATGGGGTACATGGCTAGAAGCAGTTGAATATTATGCCGAACATATAGACTCTATTAACAATGTTCTCCTTGCATTGGACTCTGAAGATGCAGTCTCAATTGATACTGCGAAAACAGTTACCTGTGACATAAGTGTGAAGAATGACTTAGCTCACATTCAGCATACATTTTCATGCATCATAAAAACGCTCAAAAGTCTCCAAAATAGGCACCTTTCACTATCTGAAAGTTTTGAAATTATAAATAGTACTGTGGAACAACTGAATCGTGGTAGAGGTAAAGTTGCAGATGCAGTAAGAGCTAAGGTGGACACTGTACTTTCAAAAAACCCTGGATATGAAGAACTACAAAAGGTTGTTGCTGTGATGAGTGGTGAATCAACAGTGAAGATTAACTTGGACTTATCCCCAGCAGACATTGTGAAATTGAATTATGTACCAGTTACTTCTTGTGACGTCGAACGCTCTTTTAGTCAGTATAAATCTATCCTCAGAGACAATAGAAGAAGATTCACTTTTCAGCACTTGAAAGAAATGTTTGTAACCTATTGTTATGGTAACAGACAATAAAAATTGTGTTTTGTTGAAACTACATTGGAAGATAAGGTACGTCCATTATATTTTTTGTTTAGTTTGATTAAAATGTACCAATATTTAACGTACATAGTCATTTTTTTATAATTTTAAGTCCATATTTAATTCCATATTTTGGTAAAAATCCATATTTAATTCCATATTTTGGTAAAAATAACTACATATATATTTACATATTTCATATATTTTTAGTCCATATAAATCCGTTCCCTGCTGATAATAGATGTATGTATATATATATATATATATATATATATATATATATATATATATATATATATATAATAGTTTTATTTTCCCTGGCAGAGTTAAGGCCATCAGGCCTTCTCTTCCACTCAACCAGGATCAAATCACATACAGAAAAATACATAGGCCTACCGGTATACAAATATTAACTTAAAAATAATAATAAACATAATTAGTAAAAAAAAGAGAGATTGAATACATTGCACAATCAGTATCAACTTTAAAATAACAATGATAAAATATATTATTATTACTATTATTAATATTATTATTATTAATATTATTATTATTATTATTATTATTTCATATACGAGTACGTTGACATTCTTAACTCTTAATAATAATTTTTAATCATATACCGTCGCGCGGGGTGACTTTGTGCCAGGAGGGTGCCATTCGCATATTTCATTAAAAAAACGTAAGGAAGTAGTCTTTAAAACCGTCACAAGGTTTTAATGACTACTAAACGTAAGGAAGAAGACTTTAAAACCTTGTCACGGTCTTAAAGAATACTTCCATACGTTTTTCGCGAATGGCACAAAGTCACTCCTCGCGACGGTATTACCGCCGCGCTCTCATGCTTAACATGTCGGCATCATACAATAATGTGGGGTGTGCTTTTAAAACATAATTTTGCCGACCGATTGTTGCTCTGTAGGTTTCACTCTAAGCGTCACGTTGTCACGTCTACTTCCTCGATAAGAATAAGCATTAGTTTGTTATATTGTTAAATGGTTATCATTATTATTGTTATTATTATTATTATTATTATTATTATTATTATTATTATTTCATATACGAGTACGTTGACATTCTTAACTCTTAATAATAACTCTTTAATAATAATTTTTAATCACGTACCTTAATGTTCGTCCTCAGCACAAGATATTGCAACCTCGGTTTTAGTCCACTTGGATTAGACAAGTAGGTGTCATTTAATAATGGAAGCAGCTTATTGGTTGCAATATTGAAATTGAGGCGAGTGATTGGAGCGGCGACATAAGAAATTGAAAACAATAATGCAATTAAATTTCAAAGACCTGCCGAATGTTATGTACGAGGCCGCTCAAAGACCTGCCGAATGTTAACCATGAGCGCGCGGCGATAATAAAACAACCAATTAAAAAAACAAGACATATAAATGGTGAACGAAAACCAGCAGTGAGAATAAGAACTTCATATGTAAATACATTACATAACTTCATTCATGGTAACTTGGGAGCCATTGTTCCCTATTATTTTTTTTTTTTATTTATTACAGAAAGTTACCACAACTCCACAACTACAGTACCCTTTTGTCGGTTCCCAATTTTTTTTCCCGGAATAAACTTTCCAGCATTTATATTAATAATGGAGGAAGTTCATCATAGCTGGAGGAGATTACTTTGAAAGCGGATTTTCATAACTTCCCACAACTATGACGTAATCCACGAAATTACGTACTTTGCCACGTATGTTTGTATTACCTTTTATTTTTATGTATGATGTGAAACACGGTCAAAATAATAATAATAATAATAATAATAATAATAATAATAATAATGATTTAGTTTAGCTGGCAGAGTTAAGGCCGTAATGCCTTTTCTACCACTCAACCAGCAAAAAGTATACATACATATGTATAAACTTACAAAGAATTCAACAATTTGATTTAGATAAGAGCTACATGTATACAAGAGTTATTTACGAATTAAACAATAAAATACTATGAACTATTAATTAAACACTGAAATACAAACTATGTAGCAGAATTAAGCTAAAATACATAGAATGTTAATATATTTCAAATAATGTTAGATAATAGAAAGAGATTTATGAGACAATTTTGAAAATACAGCACTATCAGGATGCATGTCTAAAGGAAGGAGTAACAATGTAGACAGTGATAGTTTAAGTCAGTATGATTGGAGTGAAATGCTAAGAAGGCTATCTTTTAAGCTGTTTTTTTAAGTGTTTATTGTCTTGCAGCCCCTAATACTTTGTGACAGGGAATTCCATTGTCGCGAGGTGGATACTGTAAAAGATGATGAATAACGAGATGTTCTATGAAGAGGTATACTTAACGCGCCACAGATAAGTGATCTGGTATTTACGTCGTGGTTAGACTATAGATAAGAGAAACGAGACGAAAGGTAATTTGGTGTTGAAGTGTGCAGAATTCGAAAGAGCAATGACAAGGAGTGTAAAGTTCTACGTTCTTTAAGTCGGAGCCACGAAAGACTTGCGAAGGACGGTGATATGTGATCATATCGTCGGATGTTGCATACATATCTGACGCACATATTCTGAACTCGCTGTAACTTGACTGACAGTTCAGAACTTAGGTCACTTAACAAAACGTCACAATAATCGAAATGCGGCATTACCAGGGTTTGTACTAGGGTAAGTTTTAGTTGCTGGGGCAAGAAGTTTCTTAAGCGACTCAAACAGTGAATGGAGGAACAGATTTTTTTTATCGTTTCTTTAACTTGAAAATTCCAATTTAGATTATTATCGAAAAAGAAGCCAAGTTTTTTTTTACGACAGATGAATAAGGGATTAGCGTGTTGTTAAGGGTAACAACTGAAAGATTACTGTTATTACTGCAATATAAATACGATTAGGCTTAAGTAATTTCTAATGCGAGAGACTCGTGCAATCTAATTTTAAAAGTTAGATTTGCATTGGAAAAGTGAATGGGCAAATACCATGCTTTGCAATTTGATTGGCATTCCCTCGACACGGTTTCTTCTTATTTTCCGTCATAAATAGTATCCCTGTGCAGCCGTGACTACGAAGCGAAAGTAAGTGGGCAGTGTAGTGAGGGTTGCTCTAAGTAGGTCGCAAGGAGCAACATCTTCTCTCAACAAGCTTCCACCCCTTCCTCCTTACACTTCACCCCTCCCGGCCGGGGGCTTGTGCTGCAGTGAACTGTTGAATATTTTAGTTTTCACATGATAGCTGGCGGTGCGACCTCCTGCCTCGACTTCTTTTAGCACAAAGATAGACTTAACACACACACGAGCAACAACGAAAGCGTATTCCCAACGCAATAATTTTAAATTCCCTAAATGTGCTCATTTTTCTGAACTGGAAACTAGAGAGCCCCCAAAACCGCGTAATATTTGTAGTATTCAACCGTTCTCTTTTTTCTGTAAGCCAGGATATTGCATTTTGTTGGTTGATGATGTTGCTACGTTAAAATTTGTTTCTCACATAATAAAATGTATGAATAGGAAATGCGAAACTCCGAAAGTTTTGCCAGCGCAAAGTACGTTCAAGAACTGCGAAAACTCTTTGCAGCGGTACATTTTCTCAACTGATGAGGAATTTATATAGATATATTGCGCATGTACTTTTCAACAAATTCCTAAATACGATTTCATATGTTGCAACTGTTGACATTTCCATGATCACTGGCAGTTATCACATCTTCTTTTCAAGTATAAGATGGTTCATATGTAACTCAAATTTACATTTTGAATCTTGCGTACACTACTTTTAACACTTGAATATAAGTAATTGATTAACTAGCGGATTTACTCGTGTTAATTATGAAAATCTGTGCGACTTACAGCTTTTTCGGTGCTTCATCACACCATCCTCAGAGCCTACTAGATCTCGGCGTCATCTCGTACTTCTCTGCCTGTTGTGTGGGTGCATTTGATTGTTGAAAGAAACAAAAACTCAACACACTAGAACAATACGAAATATACAAACACACTAAAACACACCCCGATTAAATTCTCAACACACAGATCAATTTCAGTACACACACACTATTTGACTCCACTTTTTAACTCTTTTCAACAATCAAACGCACCCACACAACAGGCAGAGAAGTACGAGATGACGCCGAGATCTAGTAGGCTCTGAGGATGGTGTGATGAAGCACCGAAACAGCTGTAAGCCGCACAGACTTTCATAATTAACACGAGTAAATCCGCTAGTTAATTACTCAAATTTACAATTAATGGATATATTTCTAAGAATTCTGTCATCTTCAGTTTGTACGTAAACTAAAATTTTTAATGCAACATTTGTATAAACTATTGTGTGGAGAAGATCACTCCAGTTTTTCCTATATATATATTTGTGCATGCGACCGTTTCTGTTTCATCAACAAACTTGTTCCAGTAACATCTTTAACCCTTAAAGTCACAAAATTTCCTATAGTATACAACAGGTTAATAGGCTATATGCTATAATTTTAATAGAAGAATATAAAAAAAATTAGGATGAAAATTTAAAATTTCACAATACTGTAATATTGTACAACATATAAAATATGGACATTGCGGTAGTTGTTTTCTTTACAGTCCGACAAGGTTTAATAAACTAGTGTGAGGAATGAAGTTTTGTCAATTTAACTTCATCCTGCTCCATAATAGTAAGCTATTTGCTGCTGTCTCTACTCTTCTAATTATTTGCTTGTGTATTGCCCAGTATGTCTATTCTAAAGAGTAGGAACAGGTAAATATTTATGAATTCCATCAGGATCTTAAATCATTGAAATCTTTTCACATATTCCTCGGCCTCACGTCACTTAGATATACCTTCACCTAACCCACTAACCTTGTCACATACCTTGTTAAATACCACGCATGCGCAGTGAATAACTCCGAGGGTGAGATTATCAACTCGAGTGTCGCTGTTCGATAGATACTTCCGGTTGGACACAAAAATCTTCCAGCAATGAGACAAACGTAATTTTTTGACCAGTGTATTACGTTGCATGACGTTTATACGAGCCTATTCTATACACAAAATCTGTCACGTTGGTGCATAACAAAGTTAAATGCCAAAGAACGAGAACCTGAAAATATAAATAACGCAAAGCTATAGGCTAATATGTAAATTAAACAGTAAATAAAGAGCTTTTTATGTAATTTATTTTGTTCCATAGTGAATATTTTGCACATTGTTGCTACATAATTACTGAAAACCTGCAACAATTTTCGCTCACTCCCAAACTTCAATCTTTTTCCGCGCTCATAGTAAGAGTACAAGAGCGGATTTATGTTGTCAAATTGCGAGTGAAATACGTAAGTAAACGAGAGCTTTTCAAATATTATTAAGATTTCAGTTACCTTTATAGTTTAAGGCAGGCCTGCACAAACAGCGCTCAACGAACGCGCGCGCTCCTTCGGAGCGGGAGAGCGGTGTTTAGCGCTCGCCGAAACTGAGAGGAAGATACGTCAGAAAGATATAGACTTGCTGTAGGTAGAGTAGAAGGAAACGACCACTCAGTTATCTAGTGGAGTGCAGTGTGTAGGCCTATTCTCAGTAACTGTTTCACGTTGCTTACCTACTGCTACAGTACAGTATGGAGGAATCTAAAAGACGGAACATAACATTTAACGATTTGCATCTCGAACTTATTGATCTTCAGTGTGACCTAAGGGCTAAAGATCGTTTGAATAATACTACTAGCCTGGTTGAGTTTTACAAGACTAAACATTAGCAATAATATCCACGACTACACAGGCTGGCTGTGAAAATGATTGCTATGTTTGGCTCAACATTTATATTTGTGAGCAACTGTTTTCTATAATCAACTTTAATAAAGGCAGACATCGAACATCTGTGACTGACGTTTCATTATGATCAGTAGCTTACTGTTCTTTTCAGCTGCCAACAGCATAAAATCTCGTTTTGATGTACTGATAAATAAAAATATAACAAAATGATAATGCACATTTAAGTAGCTATGGAATTTCTATTACTTCTGTAAAATAAATATTTCTTTGTATGACTTGAGGCTTTCCCGGCGTTTGATGTAGAATAACTCTTCTCGGGTTCTCAGCCAGGTGAGTTGGAGATTAGCTTCCAAGCTTTCGACGGCTAGCTCTGCCATCTTCTTCAGAGAAGAAGTGAAGAAGATGGCAGAGCTAGCCGTCGAAAGCTTGGAAGCTAATCTCCAACTCACCTGGCTGAGAACCCGAGAAGAGTTATTCTAAATATTTCTTTATTAATTAATAATAGTCCAAGATAGTTTTGCAAACACTGAACGGGAATTCATTTCATAAGCACTCGTAATAGTACTTACTTTTGTGTTTATTTTGTACGAGATCACCCCTTCTTCCAGTCCACCCTTATACAGAGCGCAGTTAATATCTGCATTCCGCTCATGAGCTGTGAGCCGGCTCGGAGAGTGCAAACCTTGTGCAGGCCTGGTTTAAGGGTTTTGGTATAATTTTTTTAAATGAAGGTTTGTTATATCGAAAAATACTTAAGTAGTGTGCTGTGACGTTATCTAGAGATAAGATATGATATTGGCACGAAGCAAAAGTGTCGAGTGCATGCACGAATATACTATAATACTTAATAAAACTAAAATCATGAAACTGGAATGTCATAAATCAAGGAGTACGTCAAGGATGTTCTTATCTCCCTTATTATTTATAATACTGTATATATTAATGCTTTAGTAAGAGAATGGGAACAAGAACCACATGGTAGCATTTATATCAATACACATTTACATTTAGATATATTACTATTTGCAGATGACATAATACTTCTGGAAAACTCAGAAAATGGACTACAGCATTCAATATATCAACTTCAACTCCTTGTTGAAAAATATAATATGATAATTTCAACATCAAAAACGAAAGTTATGACATTTAAGGGACGAATTTCTGTTCGTACCAAGTTATATGTTTATAATAAACCTATTGAACAAGTTTCTTCATTTAAATATTTAGGATTTCATGTCAGTTATGAAAATGAAATAGACATGTGCTAAAATTTTTAATTATAACCGAGCAATGGCAGTCATCAACAAAGTGTTTAAACCCTCACTAGTACAGAAACATACGAGGATTAAAGCTTATAAAACATTGGCAAGACCAGTAGTAACTTATGGTTGTGAGGCCTGGACTTTGAGGGAAAGAGATAAAACCCGAATAGTAGCCAACGAGATGAAATTCCTGCGGAGAGCATCTGGCTATACTAGATTAGATCGCAAGAGGAACGAATATGTTCTTCAAGAGCTTGAAATATCTTCTGTTTTGGATTACATCTATAGTTACAGAACTGACTGGCAGCAACATGTTCACAGCATGGAAAGGGGACTCGCATTCCTCGTCACATTTCTGGCCAAGAGGGAAGAGAACACTAGGAAGACCTTTAAAAATATGGCTTGAGGCCGTAACGGGCCATTAGGCTTATATACTTAAATGCTTATATTGACATCTTTCCTTATTTTTCCCGAATTATTATCTAATTTTCAAAATCTCTGTCGGATAGAAATAAGAATAATTTTCAAGAAATATAAATATTAGCGGTCTTACTAATAAAAACTCTATATACAGACGTTTAACTGTCTTATACGATGAGTAGCTCGTGTGTAAATTTCTTACTAATAATCACTACATACGTCGTGTACAGTGGCGATTTCTCTTAAGGAGCACAGGAGCATTGCACCACCTCTCCAAATAACACATGTTTTTAAATTTATATTAATGAGCTTCAGTAGACTATGTGAACGACATAATTCTTTGTTATAATACTATGTAAAAATAACGCTGCATGTGTACTGTTCTTGTTGACGCCTGGGACTTACGTTTACCGCTCGACACTTGCGGCACACTGTTCCATTCGAGCATGCGCAGTAGTACTGTTTCACTGGCAGGCTTTGGAGCATGGTAGGGAGGCAGTACAGTGTGCGTAGGAGGGGTTAGGAGCACTTTCAGATGTGTTCTCAAACTCGTTCCATCATAAAGGTTACAATGAATAGTGTGAAAAATCTTTTAAATGTGTAATTTTCTATAAGACCTTTACACGAAAAGATCAAAATAAAGAAGATGGGTAGACCTACACATGAATTAAAATTATAAGTGACGAAGAACAGTAATAGAGAAGTGACAAGAAAATTCAACATTCGGACTTACGAAAAATGCAATATGCGGCTGCGATATAAAAGACGCTGTATTTTGTTTTCCTTGCCTGTTGTACGTTTTATGAATTTTATTTATTTTTCTGTTTGAATTTAGGACTGTGCGTAGTAACTAAATAATTTTGATTATCGTTCTGCAGTTATGTTTGATTTGAAGCACATGAATGAAAGAATTAAAAAAACACGATTCTTCAGCTGCACATATCAACAATAGGCCTAATTTTAAATTAGCAATGTTGGGTCAATCAGACATACAGACACAATTGGATTCAATTGGATTGTTGCATTTCACAATGATAAAGTTACCAAGAACAGATAATATTATGTGCGTGCTGTTTTGTGGAGCTTTTGAGTTGTCTTCAAGAGGTCACGAAGATGAAAACTCATATTTAAACGCTAGTATTTTTCTTGGCCTCATGAATTTCAGTTCTGAATTAGACACACTCTTACGGAACATTTGGAAAGAGGAAAGTGTTTAAGAGCACATCAAACATTATACAGAACGAAGTCCTTCAAGCCATTTTGATGTATGCCATGATGAGATTTCAAAGAAATAAAGAAAGCTGCTGACTTTTTAGCAGTTAAGTCTGATGAGACGACATACGTATCGAATGCTTGTGGCCGTGTGAACTGTGTTATAAAACGCAATATAGCGAAAACAATATTATTTACGGTGTGCTGCAATAGAAATTGAACACTTTACTTTGCTATTACTGGACCTACACAGGAAACTGATTAACTGCAATTTCTTGACTAACAAAATTATGTAAATGTATACCTACGTAACATATGTTAATAGTTATGTAGTAGTTAGTACCTAAAATAATAATAATAATAATAATAATAATAATATGATAATTATAATCATAATAAATATTTGTGCACCACCAGGATTATTTATCACCACACGCCACTGGTCGTGTATAACAGTATAATTGTTACACAGCTACGTCATAGTTTCGTCATTACTTCGTTACGAAAGGTAATAGAATATCTGAGGTTCTCTATTGCATCCGGTAGAGCGCTCTAGTGTGGCGTGTTAAATATCGATAGTACAACTGGCTCTAATCGATTACCACACTACATTTTGGTCAAAGAGTACAAGCTACAGCAATATTATTCTAATAACTCTATGATCTTTGGTTTGTTCTTCTGTGGTTACAAGGTAACCATAATCATAAAATGACAGTCGATACGAACAGCTGTTAGAGGGGCGGCCATTTATTCGCTATATACAACGCTTAAACAAGGGGTTTCGTGTATATAACTACTGCAAAGCAATTCCCATTGTATAGTTACAGCCTGTTTATACGTCCATAGCTTATTCACGGTTTATTAGTAACGTTTTCTGTCTCAACTCTGCATAAGTCTCGTATAAAAACTATACACGGTTTATTAGTAAGAATGTAGGCCTATAATTATTTAATTACTGTTGAGGACATAAAATTGCTGCGATGACAATGGATACTTGTCCCTTCCTAGTGTATATGTTGGGTCGTTTTCCACTTTAACATAAGGCTAGCTGCTATTCTGTGTGCATACTATCCGTGTAAGTGTGATTTTTTTTCAGGACCAAGCGTGAAAATACGCGTCGCCTAGAAGTCATTCAGACTTTTACCACCTTTTACTCTGATTTCGTAGAACCAAAAATGAATGTATTTAGACCCCTGCGACAGTAAAGTCACGTATAATTGCTTAGAGGCTGGTTCACAATAACCCGGGAACGGAAACGACAACGAGAACGAGAACGGAAATATTGTTAAAAATAACTGTATTTAAATGTGAGCATTCACAATTAACTATTGTGAATGCCCATATTGAGATACATTTATTTTAACATTATTTCCGTTCTCGTTAATATAAATGTATCTAAATGTGGGCATTCACAATAGTTAATTGTGAATGTTCACATTTAAATACATTTATTTTAACAATATTTCTGTTCTCGTTCTCGTTTCAGTTCCCGGTTTATTGTGAACCAGCCTTAACAGAACTGCCACCACAAAGTGAAACATCTGTACACAGACTGTGATTAGATATGTACGCCTCTTTACACACCTTTGCATTATTTGTTGCAGCTACGACCGTGACCAGCCATTCACATTCCAGCTGGGTGTAGGCCAGGTGATCAAGGGCTGGGACCAGGGTCTCAAGGACATGTGCGTCGGCGAGAAGAGGAAGCTCACCATACCGCCACATCTGGCGTACGGCGACCGAGGGGCTGGCAACGTCATTCCAGGAGGTAAGTCATTATTGTAATCTCGACAAGAGTTCGGTGCAATTTATATTACACATTTCGTCGGTTTACGATCAAAACACATTAAGTCAAATTTATTACTTCTGAGAAAAAGCCGTTTCTCTTCTAACAAAACTGGATCCCAGATTGGTTAACATAATGAAGGAAAATTGTTATATCAAATATAAAAATAATATTCTACAAAAGTACTATTTGAAGAAAGATCATATTCTAGAGATGATTAATTAATTTATTAATTTTTCAAACTTCCCCTAAAATAGGGGTTGCCCTGAAGGACAAAGTATACCAAATATAGTACAATAGTAGTAAATACGTACAATTTTATGGAAATGTTTTCGTAAGAAATATAATTATTATTATTGTGTTATTAATTTACTTTATATAATTATGTGATTTCTCAGAAGATAGATTGAATATTTTAGAGCTATCAAAGAAACAATCTTGACCAAGGAGGATTCAAGATTGAACTCTTTGCAGAAATTAAATATATATATTTTTTTTTTGTAATCATGCCTCTAGCACCCACTAATAACCCAATAATTTCAGTAGTTTGTAACTTATACATATGTAAATAATAAGGAACAGTTGGATCATAAATTTTATTCTACTTATTGTTGACATCTTCCGGTAGAGTTGTATTCAGTTCGAAGCGGATAGTAGGATCTATTATATAGCCTGTTGTATTGTTAAAGGCTAATATATCAACCCGCCGACAGCTTTCTGTTTCCGATAGACCATGGATTTCTTCATAGGTGGTATATCCCTTGTCGCGAAGAGCTTGAGCGATTGCGGACCTGATCTTGTGATGCCTGGCATTGCGTAATGTCTCACCATGCGGGCAAGATCCAAGAACGTGGGCGAGAGTTTCTATCTCGTTGAAGCAGTGGCGACAACGGTTACTGTCCATGGATCTGCCCGAAATAGCGCATACAGCCGCAACATTACCGACCATTTTATAGCATCCCTCCATTCACTGCAACTCAGTCCTTCATGATGAGTGATCCACCGGCTTGTGGCAGGATGTTCCACGAAAAGGGAAACTCCTTTCCCTTTTTGAGAAAGCGCGCTCCATTTCTGAAATTCTAGATCTCTTAGCGTAGCCCTCACTTTCCTTGAATCAAGAAATCGGTCTCGGGAATTAGTGAGTTAGTTAATCTTTTTGACAAAGGAAAGAGATTGAAGATGGAGAATGCGCGCTGTCTCGAGTCCTCATGGAGGAAGAAATTTTCTCATAAAATTTCGGCCAGTGTATGGGACCGGTGTCCACCCAGCATTGTGATGCACTTGGGGAGCTACGATAGGTAGCGAAATCCGGTTGCGAAAGCCAGCTAAAACGGCTGAAGGGATCATAGTGCTAACCACACGATACCTCCATTCTGGTTGGATGATCGTCCCCTCTGCTTCGGCATGTGAACGTAAAGCCAGCAGCCGGCTGGTCGGTCTGTGCCCTTCAAGGCCTGTGGCACCATGGATTAGTATTATTATTATTATTATTATTATTATTATTATTATTATTAATTGTATTAATCGATTCAGTTATCGTCTTATCTCTACATGAAGCCTATATTCAAACACCTTGATACGATTTAAAACAATATAAACACAATTCTGTAGTGCTCGGGAAAAGTGGCACAAGTCAAAAATGGTAATTTTACAGGAGAAGGAAAAAAAACTGTCTTCACATTGGTTTATGTCGATTTGATTTTCTTCTGTATGAATTATTGTAATGGGAGAAACACTTATGTCTCTTTTCCCAAGCGAGCAGATGTTCCGTAAGTTGTCAATAAATTAATAACAAATGTTTGCGGAAACTGACTTATGCCACTTTTCCCAAGCACTGTAGAAATTTGGTTTCATGAGCATAAAAGCATTCATGAAGATAATTAATCAAGAATTAATTTCAGCCAATGGAAAAATATATGCAAATGCATGAACTTCCTAGCTCTTGTTATGGAGCTTAAATAATAGTACCGTAAAATGGGGTGAATAGGATCAGTGGGGGTGAATAGGATCAAAACTTTATTCTTGGTTATAAAGTTTGTTATAAACTGCAATTGAGCGGGAAGACAGTCATTGCTTACTAGAACAATAATAGTAACCAATGACTGTGATCCCGCTCAAGTACAGTTTATAACAAACTTTATAACCAAGAATAAAGTTTTGATCCTATTCACCCCCACTGATCATATTCACCCCATTTTACGGTACATTATGCAACGAGCCTATAATGGTAGTAATTAAGACGGGAGTATGTTTATGAAACGAGCGCAAGCGAGTTTCATAATTTTCATACGAGCGTCTTAATTACCATTATAATCAAGTTTCATATGACTTTTTATGTTGGACCATATTGATTTTTTCCGGCAATTGATGAAATGAATTTGCTTGAATGTGCTTTGTGAAAGGCTGGAAGATGACGGTGAATTGATGTTAATTTGTGTGTTGTTTTTTTCGATGAGTTTAATATTGTCTAATCTCGCGCTAGTTGTCTTTCGATTGCATATCCGAGAATAATCGATACTTGCGCTTTCATATTGCTACAATGGTATTTTCTGATTGGTGGAACACCTGAACTTTAATGAATAGATGTACTTTAATGAGGTCCATTAAGGTAAGCAAGCCTTCGTTTATGGTTCAAAATATGGATTTTTGGATTTCCGGTGTTTATTAGTGTTTCAAGTGTTCTGAATGCAAATATGCAGCTTATAATCGAATCGGACTAAAATTGGACGTTTAATGAGCATATAATTGACTGCTTGTCATTTTCTGACCACGCCCACTTTTGCCGACATTAATGTTTTTCTTTGAATTTCCTAAACCTTTGAAGATATTTTTATGAACTAACTCTTGTTTTTTTCGAGAAATTTCGTACTTTCTGTTGGTGCCACTGTCAACTTTCTCTTTGGTCATGGTCATCTGTGGTTTGATTTCCAAGGAAACGGGAAGCGAGGTAAAAGTAAACATTTGTTATTTTGTATTTGTGAAGGTAAAATGGGAAGAAATAAGAAGTTTGGAAAGAGAATGTTTACTGGAAACATTCATACAAGAAAGAAGGAAGTTATTAGTGATTTAATTAGTAACGGAAACGTTAATAACGTATTTAGTGCAGAAGAGATTAGGTTTGACCGAACACCATGTGGAGAAAATGTAGCAACTACCAGTAACAGTAAGTGTGTTACACCTCCTAGTTCTTCTAAGAAGAAACTTTCATCTTCCAAAGAACTATTTGATGAGATGTGTGAAATGCAACAGTCTAATATTTGTGAAGATAATATGTTAAAATCTGGTTATGTACTAGTGGATGTGGAATTGCTATCAGAAGCATTATCTCAACAAACAAAGTGTAAATATTGTGAATGTGACTCTCTGTCAATTCAAGAAGACATGAAGAAACGAAAAGGACTTGCTACATCATTAGTAAGAGTGTGTGCAGTGTGCGGAAAGGAAGGCACTTTTCAAACATCAAAAGTTACCCCTAGTGGATATGAAGTGAATACAAGATTCATATATGGGCTACGCTGTATTGGAAAAGGTTACGCTGCTGGTAGATTATTGTGTGGCATGATGAATTTGCCTAAGCCACATTCAAAATTTCATAAGGTAATTGAACATATTCAAGAATCGGCTGGTACTGTCTCAGAGGATAGTATGTTAGAAGCATGCAAGGAAGCAGTGCAATGTAATGACGGTGATGACAAGATTCCAGTTGCAATAGATGGGACATGGCATAAGAGAGGCCACACGTCAAACCATGGAGTTGTGGTAGCTACATCAGTTGATACAGGCAAAGTTTTAGATTCAGAATTGCTATCAAAATATTGTCATACATGCAAAAAGTCAGGGGCTCATGAAGGCTGTGTAAAGAATTTCGATGGAAGCAGTGGTGGTATGGAGGCAGAGGGAGCTGTACGTATTTTTCAACGTTCCAACCAGACTCGTGGTGTGAAATACAAGCAGTACTTAGGTGATGGAGACAGTAAGGGGTTTGTAAAAGTTGTGGAAAGTAAACTATATGGGGACGATTGTACTGTGGAGAAACTGGAATGCATTGGACATGTACAAAAGCGTATGGGTTCCAGGCTTCGCAAACTCAAGAAAGATTTAGTGGGAAAGAAACTTTCAGATGGCAAAGGTGTTGGGGGATCAAAGAGACTTACAGATGGCATGATAGATAAATTACAAAATTACTATGGTCAAGCCATAAGAAATAATTTGCATAGTCTACAGGATATGAGGAGTGCAGTATGGGCTACATATTTTCACGAACTCTCCACTGACGATGATCCCCAACATGGCCTGTGTCCTAAAGGTGACAATTCATGGTGCAAATATAATAGAAAGGAACCCGATTATAAACACCATGGTTTACCAGAATCTGTTATGCTTGCCATAAAACCAATATATAGAGACTTGTCACATCCAGAGTTGCTAAAAAAATGTTTGCATGGCAAGACTCAAAATACAAACGAAGCATTCAACCATGTTCTGTGGTGCAGGATCCCCAAAACAGTCTTTGTTAGTGTCAATACACTTACATTAGGACTAACAGATGCCATCATATCATTCAATGATGGAAATATTGGAAGAATGAAAGTCCTACAAAAGTTGGGGATTGAACCAGGCTTCAACACCATAACCATCTTGAAGGAATTAGACTCTCTTCGCATCAAAAAAGCAGAAATGGTAATGGAAGAAATGGCATAAAAGGGAAGAAAATTGAAGAGGAACAAGAAGAGAAGCCGTGAGGACACAGAAGATTCAGATTATGGTGCTGGAATGTTCTAGCAATGCACTCAGGTATGAGAATATTTGTCAAAACTTTAAATCCATTTTTCTCAATTGTACATTTTTTGTAACGTTGGTGCATGTTGCATCAACACCACTAAAGATAAATGCATGAAATTTGGACTGGACATTAAGAAGACCATAACTAATAATAATATGAACGGAATTTGTTGTAAATTACTTAGAACCTGAGTTTTCAAATTTTGAATTACAAATTTTAGACATAAAATTAAACATTTAGAAAAATATTAATAATTAAAAAACTAATAACAGTTGATCGAAACTGGTTCGTATTATTAAAGATAAATGTATATTAAATAACCCCTCAAAATTTTGAGTTTGTATCTCAGATACATCCAGAATAAAGTGCACCAGAAATATCAAAATTTAACATGGGTGGTATAGGGAGGGCTTGCTTACCTTAAAAGGCTGCTACCAGGTGTATAATTACTACATTTCGGCATGGTCGAGCATAAAGAAATAATAAAACGACTTAGCTTATGACCTGGCCAGCGGACAAGTTCAAACCCCGGACCAGGTGAGCATACTGCTAATCAGGATTTACTTTCTTACGAGAAAGCGGAGCTGGAAGTAACAGTTTGGAAGCGGAGAAAGGAGCTTAAATGTATATGCCTGCCGCAGATTCCATTGTACCGCAGACCGACATTAAAAAGTTGTTTGCTGTCTTCCCATTGCGAAGCACGTCTGCACTGGCGCAGGTGCGCCAACGTCTTCTCTGTCGTTATATCGACGGATTATAGGAATGACGCCAGCTTTTAGAACTCATCATTGCGTCTTATTCCGGATTGTCGGGCCACGTGGCTGTCAGCTGGAACTCCGTTCTCAACGAGGAATGACGCGCAGAAATCCATTCTCCTATTCCTCGGTGTTGACGTGAGGACAGGACGTGTCACGTAACGCGATGATAAAATGGAAGGCTTACTAGTTTCAGATAGAAGTTTGTCGAGGAAAACGGGATTGTTTATTTTCTCATTACACGAAGTAAAAGTGTCGTATGCTGAAGAAAATAGAGCTCAGTATTCGGGCGCCAGTAGCGGCCGGTGACCGAAATCCTCGGCGAGGCCTGATGTGACTAGTTAAAGTAGGCCTACCTCCAATAGAAAATGGTTGTTATTCATAAGATTAATTATTATTATTAAAATAATAATGTCATTAACCAAATAAGTTGCAATCTGCATGTTTCAGTGATTGTTTGATTGTGAGAAAGCAATGCATATTACGTTCAGCTGAAGTAGTATTGTGTTGAAATTCCCCTGGAAATACTTTTTCAGAACGCTGAAGCCTCAGTAGACACACTATTTATTTATTTACTTATTTATTTATTTATTTATTTATTTATTTATTTATTTATTTATTTATATTTTATATTATATTATTTTATTTTGATTTTATTTTATTTAAATTTAATTTTATTTTATTCTATTTTATTTATTTATTTATTTACAGCAAAAAGCACGGTCAACAGAAAAGTTTATTTTGAACCATATTACCACTTAACTGCAGTACATACAGGGACATCATTTTATTTTTACTTCAATTTTTATTGTACCTGAGTTTTTTTAATGTACTTCACCCCTATCCCTTCTACTAGTAAACTTCCAATCGTTCTCCACACAGAACCAAGGCCGCGTATGCAGTACTGAGTTAGTGAGTATAGTACGTTCCAGAAATATGTTCGCGTTTTCCAGTGACGAAAGTGCTTTCAATATTGAATCATATTTTCGCACAGGTACTGTCATCCGTTTGCCTACGTCGCATCCCGGTTTCCCCCCCCCCCTTGCTTCTGTTCTCCCTCTGTAAAGTCCAGTAGCTGGGCTGTCATAGCTCTTTTCTGAAAACATTAATTTCTGTTAGGAATTGGACGTCTACGTAATATTATACAACTGTTTAAAATAACTTAAATAGAAGGGCCTCGTTAAGTAATTAACTGTCACGTGATTTCCCCTCCCCCTTTCTACGACCCTGCGACAAAACCACTTGAACGGACAGTAGATAGCATTTCTGAGTAATTTTATCTTTTCGAATTGAGCAGAAGTGAAGATTGAATTTACAGTACGTAAGGTACTCTTTTATAGAGTAGGTATAGAATTATTTCAACATGAGTTACTCGTACGAAGGACGAAACTGGTAATTGGAATTAGGTACAATAGTCTATAGTGCGATAATATGCACAAAAGAACTGAAGCTTGTATCGAAATGAACGGCCACCATTTTAAAAAATGTGTTTAAATATCCATATTACGATTATTTTTCAATTTAACTTCATTCTCTATATTGTACGCTAATGTGCTGTAACACTACAATATACACTGCATAATTAATACGTCCGAATGGATAGCTCAATTCGTGAGTGAAAACACTAAGTGTTAATACTGTACTGTATTTTGATTAAACAAAAACCTAATGAAAATTATCAAACTCAAAATTGCGATATTTCCTAGTTTACATAAATGGCTGAATTACTTTTCTTCCCTCCTATACCTAGTAAAGTGATTTGTATTTTACGCCAGTATCATCGAACTCCAGTCTCGGAAGGGGGAGCAAGCGGTGTTTCCGGTTTTAGACCTTTAATCCAAAGGTATAGCCAGGTTGATATTAAAAATGTTAGTAACAATAAAATGATGTCCCTGTATGTTGCCTATACCAGGATGCAATGAAAGCTCAAACTGACAGGTACGACGTAGGCATCTCGGTATCTATTTATTTAAAACTTCCTTTCTTTCAATATTACTTTTTCCCGAAAAGGATATTCTATCAATGAATTATATGATGATTATTTCTCGCATCTGTTTCTGTTTTTATTGAGCGTATTCCGAATCTCAGCGCTGAGCAATCTGATGGCATCACGGTGTTCCTAATTTCAACGATGAGTCACTGATGCCCCACCGGTGTCGCACCGGTTCCATCAGCTTGCAGAGGTGGTGGCAGTCTTCATCAGCGCCATTAGTGAATCTGATTGGTTCTTGTATAGGGCAGGAATTAGCAGACGAATAACATCGTGCACTGTTGTGTCATGGCGGTGTGTTCTGCTGTATTGTTTGTAATGAGCACAACGTAAAAACAATATGTTAATGGCTTATGAGCGAACATGTCAACGGACCCCTTATTACTACCGGTTCAAGAAATAAATTGTTTATGCTCTCTTTTCTTTGAACGAGATGACAGTACGGAAATTTCGCAAAATCTTACTAGCGTAGCACAGACAACAACTTGTACAGACGCCATGATAGCCATCGAACCTTCCAGCAGTTTTGTTCCTATTTCGCTGCAGCGTGACGTCATTGTTGTCCACCGGTCCAGTGAGATTCCGAATACAGTAGAACCCCGATTATCCGTCACCCTATTAACCGATTGGCGGATTATCCGACTGTCTATTTCTCGCTCTTTCTTTTCTTCAGAAATAAATAACTTACATGAAGTACTGTTTTGTACACCAAATTAGTAGGTTTTACATATGTTTTTGCTAGAGAGTGTCATTACAAGCCTTTATCGTTACACAGCATTGTCTACTGTTCGAATTGCCGTTCTATAATATAACTTGTATATAAAATGTCTTCCACGGGTGTTAACAGAAAACGTGTTGTGCTAAGTATCGAAAAAAAATGGAAGTAATTGAATGGTTTGAGAAAGAGAAACTGTGGCTCATCTCGCATCAGAATACGAAATTTGGAGTTACAACTGCGCGATTTAATAAAAAAGAGAATAAAGTGTAAAAAAGTTTGTAAATCTACAACATGAGACCTCCTTTATTCCTATCTTTCCTGAGACAGTCATTACAAAGAACTTCCTTGTGCCTTAAAAACTCATAGTTGACAACCAGACTTAAATTAGTGAACTTCTGATCCATTAAATAGCGAGTTAAATACAAGACCATGGAGGAAATTACAAAATCTTTCATGGTATGGATTATCCGATTTTTTCGATTAACCGTTAAGTCCATCCCCTTCATTACAACGGATAATAGAGGTTCTACTGTACGTTGATTTTCCCGCAACACACAACACTCACTACTGTACTGTACTACGAAGCAGAATACTGGGTGTTCATTTCAAAGTGTGTCATGACGTCACTGTTGATGAGTCAGCGATTTGAAGCGAGTTTCAGCTTTTGTGTCAGAGAAGTTGCCTATTAATCAAGGCGTTGAATCTGAACTTGAGAACGTGTACGGTATAACTTGAACGTCGTAGCAACAATGGCGGTCTATACGGTCTGTGTGCTACCATAACCTCTTTCGAACTGTGTTTTGCGCGGCCAAGTCGTACGAAGGGTATTTGTTGTCATCTGTTGAGTACGGCAACATTCCACAACACAAATCAAATGCTCCGTGTCCATGTTGACCGTCGAAGTTAATGTCAACAAATACGTAAGTAATCGTCTTAACCCTCTCCCCATATCCCGACAGTAAGAAAAAACTCACCTCAGTACATGTTTCGAAACAGTTCACATTCCTGCCACTACCGGAGTTACCGTACGTATCGGTAAGTACTCTTCTGAATGAACGCCGTACTTGGTAGGCAACTTCTCTGGCAGATAAGTAATACACCTCTGCGGAAGTGTAGGAAGATTGAATTCTCTAGGCTCATCGACTAACCACGTGATGGCATACAGCGAGCCATGACACACTTTGAACTGAACACCCAGTAGTTACGGTTGTCCCGCAATATGCGTCTTGTTTGAGTCAAATGTGAGAAGGCAACTAATATAAATTAATACCTGATCGAAATGGCTCATTAGATACGTTCTTTGTTATATGCGTTTTCACGGCTAAGACAACACAAGACAAACACATACCAGTCTCTGCGAGGAGGTGAATCTACACTTCCTGCCTGGAGTGGAATCATGCTTGTGAATGAGATTCGCTTACGCTTGAACCAAATAATACTTTGTCCTCCCCATGGCTTGCTGTGGATTTGGTGTAACTAATGTTTGGCATGGCGGCTGCCGCTGCATCCTCGTTCAGAGCATCAGAACGTCGTCGCGCCGACTTATAAGTAGCTAGTGCTGCGCTGGACGGGACGTGAAATATTGCTGTCGGTTTGTCCAGTCTTGATTGTGATCGTGTAAGGACAAATCGATAGCGGAAAGTAAATTGCGAGCAACTGGGGTTGTGTTTGTCGGGTGCCTAAAAAGTAGCGGTCCGCAAATTTAACAGTTTAGAATCTTATCCAGTTAAGGGGAGAGGATGGTATTTTTTGGTGAAAAATGAGTAAATTTTCAAAAAACAAATTCTTTAAAATACGCTATGATATGTGATATGATATATGAATGCATAGCATGACATTTTGTGGGTATTTGTGCCCTTATCGGATGTTGAGTCGCCATTTTTAAACTTCCTGCGTTATGGATTTTTAAATCACTCTCAATTTTTTTTCTTTAAAATACCCTTTGATATGTGTGGAATGCATTGCATAACATTTTGTGTGTATTTGTGCCCTTATTGGATGTCGAGACGTCATTTTTAAACTTCCTGCGCTATGGATTTTTAAATCACATGCCCGCTTTTATCGGCTTCCAGTAACTTCATATTTTTTGCTACATTGCCAGACAAAAATGGATGTAATTTCTGAACTATTAAAGATACATGCATGGAATTTAAAACACAAATTCTTTAGACTATTAGGAAACTTTTCTCTGTAACAGAATTTTGATAATCGATTTCATTTTAAAAGTACGTCCGTTTGTTTGCAAGAAATGAAATCAGAAAATTGTTATTAAATTTTAATTATTTTACAAACGTAGGGACTAATATCAAAATTCTGTTACAGACAGTTTGTATAACATGCGTTTGCAAATACATTGCAAAAAAACTGTTTGAATCTGTCTTTAAAAACGATTTAGATATATCGGTTTTAGTACAATCCTGCATTGGGTATATTTTTTTCAAATTTGGGCCCCCAAATAATTTTTTTTTTCAAATATTTTTATTTGGTTGAGCTGCCACAGCTATGAGCTCTCTACATACAAAAAATTAATATTTTACACCAAATAGGAAAAAAGTTTAAAAAATACCATCCTCTCCCCTTAACAGTAATACAAACATCCTTTTCACATTAAGGTGTTCTTTATTGCTGTGATCTAAAGAAAGATTTTGAAATATAATTTATTTCTTTAAAAAAAATAGTATTAACGTAGACTATGGAGCAGAAAATGACCGGTTAAACAGAAAATAATATTAGCTACAGAAATGAATTTGTTATACGCCTTTCTTACTATTACCACAGTCTAGTATATACAGTCACGAAGCTTGAGTTGTGAGGGTGCTAGGAACACTAGACTGTGCCGGTACTATTTCACATTGTCTGTAATGAGGCGATATTAGCGATCCTAGTGGTTAGCAGCTATCTATGGATGCATATTTACTACGTATTGAGCTTCGTGACTGTATATACTAGACTGTGCTATTATTAAACACAAGTTACGTTAAGTTTTACTTTAACTTGTGTCGGATGACTTGTAGAACGGTTGGCTACTGCGTTCGATTACCAGCAATGATCATACTCAAACTCTTCAGCGTTTATTATAATTAGGCCTATTATAGGCTTACATACAGTAAAATACAACAGATGTACCGAAAAGTGTTGCTTTAAGCGTTAAGTAATTTCCAAGACAGAATTAAGCATTGTTTGACAGTGAATAGGATCGCCCTGGGTGGCACAGTCGATACAGTGCTGGCCTTCTGTACCCGAGGTTGCGGGTTCAATCCTAGCCCATGTCGATGTCATTTAAGTGTGCTTAAATGCGACAGGCTCATGTCAGTAGATTTACTGGCTTGTAAAAGAACTCCTGCGGGACAAAATTCCGGCACACCGGCGACGCTGATACTACAACCTCTGCAGTTGCGAGCGTCGTTAAATAAAACATAATTTACAATTTTACAGTGAATGCGGGCCATTTTGAATAGCTTTCAAATGATATCAATAAAATAATCCGTGGCGCTACAGCCCGTGAAGGGCCGAGACCGACCAGCCGGCTGCTGGCCTCACGCCCACATGCCGAAGCAGAGGTGGACAATCATCCAACCAGAATGGAGGTATCGTGTGGTTAGCACGATGATCCCCCCAGCCGTTATAGCTGGCATTCGCAACCGGATTTCGCCATCTATCGTAGCTCCCCAAGTGCATCACGATACTGGGTGGGCACCAGTCCCATACACTGGCGGAAATTTCATGTGAAAATTTCTTCCCCCATGAGGACTCGAACCAGCGCGCATTCCGTAACGCGAGTCCTAGGCAGGATGCCTTAGACCGCGACGCCACGGCGCGGGACAATGATATCAATACGTGACATAATTATAACGTTCGTGACTGTATATACTAGACTGTGCTTACATTGTCATCATTCCGTAATTTTGTCTTTTTATAAGTGTAGGGGAGCTAATTCGTGTGATCATGGATCTGATGATCTACAGACAAGTCGTAACACACGTATGAATTGAATCCACAGTAGAATCATTTAACAGATCTTGTCTCGTCATCTCAGTGTGAAACATTTATTTTTGTATTCGTTGGCTCTTTTTTCAAACTCACTGAATATCTCGTGGCGTATAGTTGTCATTTTTAATATCTGATTGCGTACTTGGCAGTACCTGAATAGCCTTTTTATATGAGTATTCGCACCTCGCACATATGCCTGCAAAAATAAAGTCATATAAATATTTGTATATTAGTTCTCATTACGCGGTAATAAAATTAACGGTAGCTTCCATAAATATAAATTACGGCGAACGTTTTTACGACCCGGATGTAGACCTACTGCATTAACAAATAGTTTTGTTAACGATTCACAAGTTTGTTATAATATGGAGTTATACATATCGGTAAAATACGGGCTTTAGTCTGTATAGCGCCAGAATAATTGTGAAATCAGTGCATTATGGCACTAGTCAACCGGCAAATGGGCTAAATGTTGACGATAATATTTTGAATCTGTTTCATTTGTTTAATTTTAGCTACAGTCTGCAGTCTAATCGTGTATTCTCGAGTTTCATGCTTAAAAACGCAAAATATTTGTTCCTGAGAAAGATTTCGGTTGGTGACATAATTGTGTAAGCAATTAATATTCTTCTTCTTCTTCTTCACTTCATGGTATGGGCAATTGGCCGTTCCGGCTTCAAAGGTCGCTCCATCTTTTCATCGGTCGTCCCTGATCTCTTCGTCCTTTTGGTTTATAAGTTATAGCTTTCTTATGAAGTCTGTAGTGGTCCATTCTCTCTACATGTAATTTTCAATCTTGTCTGTAATTGTCTATTTTATCAATAAGCGGGTATACTCCTAGTTCCTGCCTAATATCTTCATTTTTAATTCTATCTAATCTCGTGCATCCTTTTACTTTCCGCAAGAATCTCATCTCTGCCGCTTGTATTTTACTAACTTCAGGTTTTGTTGTAACCCAACTTTCACTTCCATATAAAAGAGTAGAGACTGCCATTACATTGTAGAATTTCATTTTTGTTTTCTTTCTGCTTTTATTCTTCAAAGTTCTATTAATTGTGTCACATACTGTCTGGAATGATTGTAATTTTATTTTTATATCGTTATCCTTTTTGTAACTTACATCACATCCCAGGTACTTAGAATCTGTTACTTGTTCTACTGCTTTATTATCTACTAGCCATACCCGTGCGCTCCGCTGCACCTGTTAGAAATAAATATAAAGTAATTACGTAATTAAAATAGGACGTTTGATCCAGGGAACAACTTTTACAACAGCGCAAGATAATCTGCTTCGCTCATTACCCAATTTTTTTTGCATTGCATTTATTGCATATATATATATCTTATGTATTTTAACACGATTCAATTGAGCATAGTTAAAATTTGAATTATAAAATAATGGATTGCTAAGCTAACATACTATTACTGCATACTAAATCAATACACTCTCGTTGTTCGTTAATTCTCTGGGATTAAAATGAGTGTACATAAATATTATTTTAAGAAATACAGAAAAGGAATGTACAAAATAGCCTATCAAATTTTCTGTGCGTAAGAAGCTATTTTAATCTTACCTGTCCTCGATTTACTCAGACGTTACTGTAATAACATTATGGCATTATGTCCATCTAGAGAAACTACACTTTCCAATGGTGAAATATTAATTAATTATACAAATCGGTTAATTTAGCTTCTGATATTACTTCATACAAACACAGAAACATTCTCTGTAGGCTATGTTTAATAGCTTTCGATTGTTGATGTCCAAGGCCCCTGTTTCGATTGTTGTTGTCCAAGGCCCCTTATAGACGAAGTCATTTGTTCTTAATTCATTGCACCGTCTTAGATGGCGTTATTTTAATATAAAAACTCATTTATCTCATTAAATATCAGTCCTATCAAAATTTTGTAAAGAATAAAACTTATCGGAAATCATTTTTAAAGAAACTTTTGTTATGTAACATTTTTCACAAAAATCAATAATAAGCGAGATATTTCGATTTATTTAATTCAGGCCCCCTTACAACCCCCCTTTTAAATAAAGTATTTTGAATGTCATATAGCCTAAAATATAAGTTACAACGAACTTAATTTATATTCCAGTTTTCATATAAATCGGTTCAGCCATTATCGCGTGAAAAGGTAACAAACATACAGACATACATACAAACAAAAATTTCAAAAATGCGATTTTCGGTTTCAGGGTGGTTAATTATATATGTTAGGACCAATTATTTTTGGAAAATCGAAAATTACCAGAAAAATTTCGGCTACAGATTTATTATTAGTATAGATTTCAATCTTAGATATTACAGTATTTTTGCCTTGAAATGCCATTACTTTTGTTTTTGTATTTGATATGTTAAAGTTATGCTTCTGGCATGTTTTATTTAGTTCATATACTGCTCTTTGTAGTTTTGTTTCAGTATCTTGTATTACAATCATATCATCGGCAAATACTAGAATCTGAACAAAATATTTTTGTATTTATTTCGCACTATTTCTTATTTTAAAAATAAATTAAGAAGATAATCTTATGATTCCATGTTTTAAAAACCTCGTATTATCTGAGAACTAAAATAATTAGAACTCATGTGCGCCACTTATGAATTGGGTCAATCATAGATATTCATTGTGCACAAATCCATAAATAAGAATAAAGAGATATTCAGCAGTTAGTCTAAACGCTGTTGATACACATAGGAGATTGGTAGACAGCTTCCCACTCTTTCTTGACCAGCAAATACAAAGATGTCGTGATCAACACCACTCTGCACCACTTTTTATTGCCGGCAAAGACACGTTACTCAATTTTATGAGAGTCTGGGTGGACTCCTAAGGCTTTCTTATGTTATGACGAGATGAAATATTTCCGCCTTCACTTGGGCTTGTTTCCGGACTCTCAACTTCATCTTCTGCCCAATATGTGCGTCAGATACGTGTGCAGCATCTGGCGATATGATCCTATATCGTCGGCTTAGAGTGTAAACTTGCTAACTAACAAAAAGAAAATTTTACAGGAGAAACAAAAAACTGAGTTGAATACAGTAGAACCTCTATTATCCGTGGTAATGAAGGGGGTGGGCTGAACGGTTAATGAAAAAAATCGGATAATCCGTACCATAGAAGACTTTCATAAATTAAGTGTTGCATAATACAGTTTCGTAATTTTCTCCGTGGTCATGTGTTTTAATACATTAGGTAGTGGATCAGAAGTTTTAAGTATAATAGCTATATTGGGAAGAGTGGGTGAAGAAAGAACAATGCTGAAACTGATCAGGAAGAGAAAAAGGAATTGACTGGGTCACTGAGAAGAAACTGTCTGCTGGAGGATTCACTGGAAGGAATGGTGAACGGGAGAAGATTTCGGTGCAGAAGAAGATATCAAATAATAGACAGCATTAAGATATATGGATCATATGCGGAGGCTATGAGGAAGGCAGAAAATAGGAAAGACTGGAGAATGCTGGGTTTGCAGTGACAGAACACTATGAATGAATGAATGAATATCAATGATTGGTTTCTGAGGTTCAATGAAACTTCCTATTATGGATTTCTGTGGAAAGATAGGAAAAGTATAGAACTAGGTCTCATGTTATAGATTTAAGTAATTTGTACACTTTATCCTTGTTTTTTTTTTTTTATTAAATCCGCACAGTTGTAACTCTCGTATTCTGATGTGAGATGAACCACAGTTCCTCTTTTCCAAAACCACTCAATTATATGCAATTCTCTTCGATACTTAGCACAACATGTATTCTTTTGGCACTTCTGGAAGACGTTTTGCAGAGAAATTAAACAGGTCAGTCGAACAGTAGACCATAATGTGTAGGGGCAAAGACTTGTAATATCGCTCTCTATAAAAAAATACGTACTAATGTATTGTGCAGTACTCAATATTTTTTCTGCAACAAAAAAAGAGAGAATGACAGACGGATAATCCAA
Source organism: Periplaneta americana (assembly GCF_040183065.1). Classification (NCBI taxonomy): domain Eukaryota; kingdom Metazoa; phylum Arthropoda; class Insecta; order Blattodea; family Blattidae; genus Periplaneta; species Periplaneta americana. The sequence continues at coordinate 181,025,795 of NC_091117.1, read as the reverse complement.
CAATCGGTTAATAGGGTGACGGATAATCGGGGTTCTACTGTAATTTCAAGGAAAAAATTGTTCCGGGGCCGGATATCGAACCCGGGGCCTGTGGCTAAACACACCAATGCTCTCCCGACTGAGCTACCCAGGAACTCTACCCGACACCAACTCAGTTTTTTCCCCTTTATCTCCACATACCTCAAAGTGGACTGACAAACTGTCAAACATCCAACACTGAGTGCACACAAACTCTGTGTGACTTAAATTGTGGCTTTCTGTTAATGGACAGTGACGTGTATTATGCAAATCTAGCTTTTCAGGTATAACTCCCTGTGAAGCTGATTTGAATAATTTCCAGGGAAAAATTGTTTCGGGGCCGGATATCGAACCCGGGACCTTTGGCTAAACGCACCAGTGCTCTCCCGATTGAGCTACCCAGGAACTCTATCCGACACCGACTCAATTTTTTCCCCTTTATCTCCACATACCTCAAAGTGGGCTGACAAACCGTCAAGCATCCAACACTAAGTGCACACAAACTCTGTGTGACTTAAATTGTGGTTTTCTGTTAACGGACAGTGACGTGTATTATGCAAATGTAGCTTTTCGGGTATAACTCCCTGTGAAGTGATTTGAATAATTCCAAGGGAAAAATTGTTTCGGGGCCGGATATCGAACCCGGGACCTTTGGCTAAACGCACCAATGCCCTCCCGACTGAGCTACCCAGAAACTCTACCCTATATCGACTCAATTTTTCTCCTTTATCTCCACATACCTCAATGTGGGCTGACAAACCGTCAAGCATCTAACAGTGAGTGCACACTAACACTGTGTGACTTAAAGGTCCCGGGTTCGATATCCGGCCCCGGAAAAATTTCTTCCTTTAAATTATTCAAATCAACTTCACAGCGAGTTATAAGCTAGATTTGCAAAAACTGACTATAAATTAACTCTGAACCTTTAGGACCAAATCCAAAGTAGCCTACAGGTGGTGTTACTACCTGTAGTTTGGATAATCTGTCACTTCACGTCCACTCTGACTAAATTTCGATCCATTTTCACTGTTTCAAGAAAGAAATCTAACCTTCCCACACTTGTAGCAAACTCCACAGCTTTTTACTAAAAATGGAGGGAATAAGCTGATTGACCAGTATTACCAACTTCCAGTATTGTGATATAAGTGGCAGTGACCTTCCCGGGTCAATTTATCGCTAATTTCAAACACAAAGGAATTTTAGAAAATAACATTTTTTCCTAAAGGAAAAAAGAACAAAATATAGATTATAATGCGTGAAAGAACTGTCGCAATTTTTTTAAACAAAAAGTAATAATTGCACAAGAAACCTTTGAGATATGTGTAACTCTATCCCAAAATTCACTGATCTAAGTAATCCCATTCTGGAGCAATTAATTTTTTCCTACACAAAATGTAATTTTTCAATAAGTTTTCAATAAGTATTTGTTCAAAACCATAAATGGTTTAATAGACAACCCTGATCTTCTACAGCTAATTAGTTTCAATATTGGTAAATCAAATTTGAGAAAGCGATCTCTCTTTTATTTACAGACATCAAAAACACAATCTCATAAAATGTCTCCACTTTTATTAATGCTTCGAACTTACAATCATCTATCCAATAAACAGGATTTAGATTTCTCGTTATCGTACACTATGTACAAGAAAAAGTTATATACAGCAACGGTTTCATGATATGTTGGATTCTAGTTGCATGTTGGTTGTAGTTGTAGTCGGGTATCATGCTGGTTGGAACACGTGTTCTGTAGTGGTGAATTAATTAAATAAATAAATTAAGCCTATTAGTCCTACTATATAATACTGTATACTGAATTTATTAACATAGTGTTAAATTTACTATGTAATTTGCAATTATAGCTACATTTTACATTTTTGGCTATGATATCTATACTTAACTCTTTTTAATTTATTTTTATTTGGTATTTTTCATTTATATCTATATCTGTGTCTTTTATTTAGGTAATATCTATTTGTTTTTTTTTATTTTTAATTTTTAATTTGTAATTACACTTGTATCTTGCATTTGTTTCTGTTTTATCTCTTTTTTCATGTTACATGCAATTCTGTGTTTTTAAAACAAATCTGTACTGTCTATTGTAATTGGGGCTTTCACCTGTTATAGACATAAATAAAATAAAATAAATAACAGAAAAATTGTTATATAATCCACAATTTGGAGTCCACACCTGTGGAGTAACGGCCAGCGCATCTGGCCGCGAAACTAGGTGGCCCGGGTTCGAATCCCGGTCGGGGCAAGTTACCTGGTTGAGGTTTTTTCCGGGGTTTTCCCTCAACCCAATACGAGCAAATGCTGGGTAACTTTCGGTGCTGGACCCCGGACTCATTTCACCGACATTATCACCTTCATCTCATTCAGACGCTAAATAACCTAGATGTTGATACAGCGTCGTAAAATAACCCAATAAAATAAATCCACAGTTTGGAAGATAGACTGGGTTTGAAGTAAAAAATTCAATTTTTCACAGCATTTTATCCCTGCTATAAACATCACAAGGTTTCACGTGAGTATAAGGACATGAGTGAAAAAATCACTTTTGAAGGAGTGTCCTTAAACTTTTGGTAGAAGCTGTAAACTCGCCAGGATTTGGTCCCGTTGAAGCTTGGAATTCCGACGAACTAACCCTTCGACTAACAGTGCTTTGTAGATATAGATGAAATACTTAATTTTCATTTATTAGTTAAATCTGTCGAGTGCGAAGTCCTGTACCGCAATTATTTCTCCCGCACTTCCACTTCACCGCGCGCCGTGGCGAACCGCTAACATGGCGATCTGGAATGCAGTGACCGTTGTGTAATTATGAAGCGTCCGCCGGTACAGGAAAGCCTCGTTCAAGTGTTCTTCAACTGCTTTTGTGTCTTTCGTGAGAGTTTTAATGAAGTGCATAATTTTGAAATGTCTACACAAGTGGTCGTTACTGTGGAATGTGCCCAAGTGTAGTTTGCTGTTAATGACTGTTTCATAGGTTGAGAAAAAAAAATCCAGTATGTTGTATACGTGCGCATACAGACTCATATTAATTGTCAGATGTCTATTTTCACTTCTATCCTTTTTGGCGGGTGGTTTGTTTCCCCCATGAACAGAACTGCGGAGTTGGGAGAAGTTTTGGGTGGAATATATATACAGGGTGATTCACGAGAATTTACCATCCTTTACGGAGCTTATTTCTGAAGACATTTTGAGCAAAAAAGTCATATAAACATAGTCCATGAAGAGGTGCACTGTGTTGCGTCTGAAGGCAGCGGAATTAGAAGAGCGGACATCGTGGCTCTAGACAAGACTAATAGTAAAGGCTTTATACTGGACCCAACTGTTAGATTTGAGATGAGCCAGACCCAACCATCTGAGGTCAACAAAGAGAAACAACAAATTTATGAGCCTACTATTCCGTATTTTCGAGAAAAATGTCAGATGGAAGGGACTTGGGAAGTACATGGTTTAATGATCGGAGCGAGGGGCACCATCCCACGATCAACTGTAAACACTATCAAAACATTTGGAATCGATGACATCATTCCAAAAATAATTACTTCTAGCAGTAAAGGGTCAGTGGCAATTCTGAAAAATCATTTATACGGAATATCGTAATCCCCCCCCCCTTCTATCCATTAGTGTGTGATTGTTACAATATATGTGCAAATTTATTATTTCTTAAATTTAAGCTTCTAGTTCACATTTCAATTTGACTCATATATTTTACTGTAATCGTTATTATTCTTATATGTCTGTTATTCTGTGTTTTTGGAGGATGCCTGGGCAGAGTATTTCTTGGAAATAAATTATATAATTATATTCTCAATATTTTCAGAGCTACACTAATTTAAAGTTGTTTGTAAAATACGTTTTTTCTTTACTTTGAAGGTAAAAGAATAATACAAATAGAGAATGAACCATTCAGAAGTAGACTATCATTTCTTTAATTTGCAACTATTATGAAGCTAAAAATGTGCTGTGAACTCCTTAGTTTCTTCGTACAGACATCTTTTTCTCTTTTTAACTGGAAAATTACATTATTCTTAGCCACCGGCATCGCTCAAGTCGGTTAAGGCGCTTGCCTGCCGATATGAAGTTGCGCTCGGGCGCGAGTTCGATCCCCGCATGGGCTGATTACCTGGTTGGGATTTTTCCGAGGTTTCCCAAACCGTAAAGTGAATGCCAGGTAATCTATGGCGAATCCTCGACCTCATCTCACCAAATACCATCTCGCTATCACCAATCTCATCGACGCTAAATAACCTAGTAGTTGATACAGCATCGTTAAATAACCAACTAAAATAAAATAAAAACATTATTCTTCCGCACTTATCACAACAATTATTACAAATCACACTACTTCCCCCGACTTAATTATTTGCAGTTCAATTTTGCACTCTAATTTACAGTCTTGGAGAGTGTACAACACATTTTAGAAAATGTGGCCGTCCGCTTGAGTACACTTGGCCGCACGCTTGTGAACGGCACTCGTCGCGGTACGTAACTGCATACGGCTATCTTTGGTTTCCGTAGCGCTCGCGCTGGCTGCTGACTGCACGCTGACCAAGATCACGCGTTCACAGCAATGCGTTTCAATAACGAAACGTAACTCTGTAAATATTGAGAATAGGACTCATGTTTATTTGACATTTTTTGCTCAGAATGTCTTCGGAAGTAAGATCCGTAAAGAACGGTAAATCCTCGTGAATGACCCTGTATTGTCTTAAACGTTGACCTCAATATTTAACTTTATACTGTTTCGGTAATTTACTGCAGTACGATTCTCCCAGAGGCCTTATGACGCACTGATGCAGGAATAATGCTTTGTAACTTTGTTTTCTATATTGTAAGAATTGATTTCTTGTGTACTCTACATTAATCATCAGACTTACGCTTAGGTCTGAACATAGGCTAGAACTAAAACCATAAGTCTTATTACTAGATAGTGGATGCGGGATGACTTATCGTTGAATGTAGGTGCACATTTACTATATGTTACATTTTTTTCATTCAGACCATTGGCTCAACAGGTTTTAAACGTAAACAGACGACGTCAACATGCTACTGTATCTTCGTACAGTCAGAAGGAAAATAAAAATAACGTACTGTAGTACACACCTTGCAAGGTTCACCCCTCGTCATCATTGATGCAATTACCAGCGTTGCAGTAAACGTCTACAGTATATATTCTCGTAAGTTGTCGAAGCTGAATCGTCTTCGCCTATCGCTTAACAGTTTTTGTATCCAGAGAATTTCTGAAGAAAATCTCTAAAATGGGGATCACTCAATTTCTTTAGAGGAATATTTGTAGTGAGCATCATGTTGCACGTGTCGTTAGACCCGCACAACTAAATGATGATGATGATAATGATGATGATGATGGCGATGATGTAGATGGTTCCTCAGATTTCATTTCAACGCATTTCCTGTGCGATGTACTGTTGCAATGTTTCTCTATAGCCTGAGTTGTTCTGGTTTTTATTTCAATTTTACATACATTACACACGATATTGTCTTCGTTAATACATAAAATGTCACTCTCATACTTCTTAATTGCATTTCGTATCTCTGAGCGAATTTAACGTTTTGCCATTATGAATGGATGAGCACAACATATTCAACGCATACTAAATATTTGTACGCTGCTGTACTCGCCAGGTACACAAAAGACGGACGGCGCGGCACGTGCCATATACTCCGATACGAAACAACTTCACTTTGCTTAAGTCATCCCGCATCCACTGTCTACTTATTACGCATATAGTGGCGATGATATACTCTGACCAAAAACAAAAAGGGCAATACTACGCGAAAAAATAATCTGGCCGACATAAACTCCATTACGACGTTTTTTTCACACTTTAACTCATGTTTTATATTGAGTGTTGAATTTTTCCTTTCCTTTACTACTTACACAAAACTTGCAAGCCGATGCAGATATTGCAGGAAGTATTATTAACTCATATTGTAAACAGATAACTACGTGAGTTTAACTCTTCTTTGGCTATACAATTGATGTAATGACTGTGTTGCAGGTGCCACCCTCACTTTTGAAGTAGACCTGATCAACATCGGTGACACCCCTCCACCAGTGAACGTGTTCAAGGAAATCGACGCCGACAAGGACCTAATGCTGTCCAGAGAGGAGGTGAGGAAGACTTGTTTTATACAGACAGTACTCGAGACACGTGTAGGCTCCATTTCTAGTTCTTGTTACCTAAACACAGAGTAAGCCTTCAACTGCAACTGACATAATTTCCATGATGACTTTTATTGTGTTTTTTTTTATCAGAGATAACCATTGTCCTATCTCAGTCTTTAACGGTTACATCAATTCTTCTGGGCGACCATGGCGTACGAGGGACATACCAAAGTAAGTTTACAAAGCGTGTACCGTCAGTAAAACTGACGCTAGATTGATTTGATTATTTCACTTCTGTCAGTTGGTAAAGTCATGTTAGTTAGCTGTACTTAGCAGCACGGTCTTGATGACATCCGCCAACGCCAGTTAAAGATGGAGGGTCGGCTGGAATACATGTCCAAAGAGAAAGACTTTGCTGTGATACGATTTGAGAGACTAAAATCACGCTGAAGATAGTTCATTGTCAACCTTGTGTTCTTCAGTATAGCACGTTCATTAGTTCTTTGTCGTGACATGTTGTGAGCCTGATACGGCGTTTACAGCCACTCGTCATTTCGACGACTCATCACACTTTCTCCATTGATTTTCACCAACCGATGATGAATTTTTGTGGCTAACACTTTCTTCGCATTCCAATAACAGCATAAACTCCTTCTTCGTCCGTAACTGGCGATTGTCGCCAAGATGGTGATGCACTGTCAACTGATATGGAGTTACCAACTGATAGAAATGAAATACTCTACAATCATTCCAGTTAGTCTAACCTCAATTTCCCTAACGCTACGCGCCTTGTAAACTTATTTTTGCTAACGGCATAGCTCGGTCGGCTGAAACGCTCACCCGCCGATCCGGAATTGCGTTCGAACGCGGGTTCGACTTTTTATTTATTTTATTGGGTTCTTTTACGACGCTGTATCAACATCTCAGGTTATTTAGCGTCTGAATGAAATGAAGATGAACTTAGTTCGGGGTCCAGCACCGAAAATTGCCCAGCATTTGCTCGTATTGGGTTGAGGAAAACCCCCGGAGAAAACCTCAACCAGGTAACTTGCCCCGACCGGGATTTGAACCCGGGCCACCTGGTTCCGCGGTCAGACGCGCTGATCGTTACTCCACAGGTGTGGACTGCGGGTTCGATTGCCGCTTAGGCTGATTACCTGGTTCGGTTTTCCCCCCACCCAGGTTTTTCCTAACTGTAAGGCGAATGTCAGGTAATTTATGTCTAATCTTCGGCCTCATCTCGCCAAATACCACCTCGCTATCACAAATCTCTTTGGCGCTAAATAACCGACTAGTTGATAGAGTGACGTTAAATAGCCAATTAAAAAAAAGTCCTAAATGCTTCTCCCTTTTATTTTTAGATTTAATTCCCTATTCCCGTTGATTGGAAAAAAATAAATAAAAGAATGTATTGTAGATAGGTCTGTAATAGATACGAAAATTCTTGTAGACAAACACGTATTAGAACACATTTATTCAAGGATTAGGCAGTGCCGGATTTACGGCAACCTAGGCTGTTGTCTAGGACGGCGGTTTCCAGGGGGGGGGGCGGCATTGTCTCTCTCTCTCTCTCTCTCTCTCTCTTCATTTTTCTTCATTCATTTTCATTTTACAGTGAAATTTATTTTTAAAACATTTGTTGGTAAATGTTTTCTGAAGTTTGTTCTTGAAGACTTTGTGGAAGTTGGGGATTGTTTTGTTATCGCATTGTCGCGGAGAGAGTGAAAGGAAAGTGTGCAGCTGCATAGTTACATTGTAATGCTGGTATCACGTTATTATATTATGAAACTGCTTAAATTTAACTGCTTGTATAAACAACAATGCATTGTTGAAAATAAAATTGGATGTGAATTTATTATATTATCGCTATGCATAGTAACAACAACAATACTATTTAATCACTTTCCACATATGCACTATATAATTAGATATGAAAAGTTTATTCCGCAAAGAGTTGGAGTTTATTTTTCAATTTACTTTATATTTCCTATCGAAGTAAAAAATACTGTGTGTGTGTGTATCCAATACCTACCCACTTCACTTGCGTGATTCGGGTTCCGCATATTGCGGATAGATGGCAGAACTGTGACCCGTTTTCTAGTTGTACACCACTTCGGCGGGTCACGCTGTACATGATGTGTATCTGTGGAGAGTTATGTCATGTACTAAGGTGATTGTATGTGTAAGTGTAGTATCTGGAATGAATGATGATGATGATGATGATGTTGAAGATGAAGATGAGGAAGGGAGAAGGGGAAACCCGGTGCCGGCACATAGCCTACTCCTGTCGAATAGCATCAAGAGGGCCGCCAGGCTTAACGTCCCCATCCGACGGACGAATCACTATCAACAGTGATATAATATGCCTTCTCTTCATATGCACTGCGGAGAGATTTTGGATTTAACCCAGCGTAATAATTATTTCACCAACAAAGCGGGTGTTTAAAAATAAACCACAGCGTGCCTTTCACAAATCAGCTTTCTTTCAACATGAATAAGTTTGAATATGTTTCTTTGCATCGAATCTGATGTGCTTCTTTAGGTCGACTTAGATTACATCATCAATGCTTTCTCTGTGAAAAAAGTGAGAAGAAAATCTTTATAATTCACAAGCAAGATGCAAGTATTTTGATTCCAGTAATTTATTGTTTTATGAATTTTAATAAGAATGTTTCTTGTACGATTAAAACTAGAATTTATAAAACAATGATGAGACCGTTGTTGATTTATGAAACGGAGACTTGGACACTGACAAAAAGAGAGGAAAATTCTCTGGGAACTCTCGAAAGAAAGATCTTAAGAAGAATATATGGAGCGATTAAAGAGGGAGGAATATGGAGAAGAAGGTTTAACCGGGAATTATATCAATAATTATATGAAGAACCGGATATAGTGGCGATTATAAAAGCAGAAAGGATAAGATGGCTTGGTCATCTCATGAGAATGAGGGAAGACGAAATGGCCAAGAAGCTGCTTTTTAATGAAACTGGAGTGATAGGAAAAAGGGAAGACCTAAACTCAAATGGTTTGATGGCGTGACGGATGACTTGGTGGCATTGGGAGTGAGAAATTGGAGGAGGAAGGCACAGGAAAGACAAATATGGAAAAGAATTGTTGAGGACGCCAAGGCCCATGTGTGGCTGTAGTGCGGCGATGATAATGATGATGATGATGAATTGTAATATTTCATTTAATTTAAATATACACAATAAAGAATATAATTACAAACAAACAAGAGAAATAGAAATAAAATAATACAAACAATATAAAACAGGAGATACAGTAGTATTAACAAAATTTGAGACCGAATGAGCAGCGCTCGTGTTCGGTCGCAGTTCAGATATAATATTAATAGGTCTATAAGAGAATATAAAATAAAATAGGAAATAGAATTTAAATTACAGTTACAGAAATTATATAATACATTATTAATATAAGATAAATATAGAAAATAAAAAAATAATAATAATAAAAATAAATAAGTAAAATAAAATAGGAACTTAAATTTAAATTACAGCGGCAATGGAATTATATAATATAATATTAACACTAGAGAAGGATAATATCGCACGTGAAAAGTAGGACTATATATATTTCAAAATTATAGAATACAAATATAATATAAATCTAATTTAAACTAAACGTGACCTGTATAATAGCTGCTTATAAACTGCTTGTGGAAGTTGAGAGGCGATAAATTTTAGCACTGCTTAGGAGCGGGACTACACCTAAATCGGGCCTGGGATTAGGGAAATAACTGCAAATATTTCATTGAGTAGTAGAGGACAATGAAAGGAATATAAGTCGCTTATGCATTTCGAATCTAGTAGTGTTTTACGCGCTCCAGTTTTTTTCTTTTAGCTTAACTAGTATTAAGATGAAATTTAAAAATACCAACGATAGACATATGAACGAACGAACGGACAGATAGACAGATAAATCGGTGGTTGGATGGATAAATGGATAGGTAGGTAGATGTGCATGATAGGTCACTGCACCTTCTTTGCTGTATTCCAGCCGTGGCGAAAAGGCCATGGTGCGCCGAGCCACTGTGTAAGCTGCAACGTGCATAGCACCTATGGAGGGAGGCGGACAACCGAAGGGAAAGTTAATGTTTAGGACGTGTAACGAAGAAAGAAATGAACAAGAAAACATAGGACACATAATCACAACCTAAAATTAACTGTCTTCAGAATGTCTCTGCGACAAAGTTTCAAAATCAGGAATTATGTCACTTACTGCCAATCGTAGTTGATCACGAAGGTATTTGTCTGTCAGTCGTGATCTAAATTTGATTTTTACTATTTTCATTGTTGAAAATAATTTTTCACAAACGTAAGTTACAGCGAACATGGCTTCAACAGAGCAAGCGAAAGAACGAAGCTTCAAATATTATTTTTTTCCAAAGATTTGAAAAGTTCAATATCTGTCAAGTCCTTAGATCTAGCTTTCATTTAACGTCACATTGTAAATCTGTGAGTTTAAATTTAAAATCTAACCGCGTTATTCGTACATCTGCTGTAAAAGAATCGACGTACAGAGATGATAATAATAATAATAATAATAATAATAATTTTTATTTTTATTTATTTATTTATTTAGAATATTAACGTGCAAAAACAACAGCACAAGGCCAATTACAGTTTTGCACGATACAAAACAGAACAAAACAACAAATGATGATGAGAATGAATGATAGAAAATGGCAATGAGATGAAATACAAACAATATAATGGTCTACATAATCAATGATCAAATAATAATTATAAAATTATAAAATTAGTACAATGAGATAATTGAAATAATGGAATAGTCTACATTAATCAATTGACCAAATGCAAGAAATAAAATGGACAAATAATTATTAAATAAGATCAGTGAGTTAAAAACTCAAAGATATACTACACATTAAATGGATCCAAGTTGAATCCATGCAAATTAGCATATTTAATGCATCTGCAGACCGGAGACAGAGATTTAGGATTCTTATTATAAAACAATTTATGAAATCTTAAACCATTAGCAGGAATACGAAGACTGATATTGCTTATGAAAGATTCACAATCAATATCACCCTTAATGACTTTGCAAAAAATAAATAATCAAGATCCTGACGTCTGCTGAACAAACAACCGCAATTGAAATAATTGCATTTAATCTCATAGTTATAATCGGAATTTGGTAAAAATCTATAAGAACACAAGGAAATAAATTTTCTTTGAATATTCTCCAATTTAGCCGAGTCAGTGGAAGTAATGGAGTTCCATACAACAGATGCATATTCAAGCTTGGATCTAACCAACGTATAGTATAAAATTAATAAACACATAGGAGTGGAAAAAGAATAAGTTATAGACCTAATTAGACCAAGCATTCTTAACGAATGGGTATAAATATATTGCACATGATCATGGAAATATAATTTTGAATCAAGTAGGACACCAAGATCTCTAATACAATCTGTCCTAGTAATTACGACATTACTGAGAGAATAGTTAAATTTTAGGGAGATAGTTTTCCGTGAAAAGGAAATAACAGAAGTTTTGGATTGATTAATTTTCATTCCATTTTCAACAGACCATTGTGAAATTGAATTAATGTCATTTTGAAGAATTTGACAATCAACCAAACTATTAATTTTGCGAAAGATTTTGAGATCATCCGCAAATAAAAGGCAGCTAGAACTTATTCTTTTTCTTATATCATTTATAAATAATAAAAATAAGAGAGGTCCCAATGTAGACCCTTGAGGAACACCGCATAAACTATTAAATGGAACCGAGAGAGAATTACCTAGTCGAACACAAGACTGTCTATCTGTTAAATAATTTTCAAACCAATTAACGTAGTTAGTGGAGAGACCAAAATTACTTAATTTATTTAATAACATTTTGTGAGGAACAACATCAAATGCTTTGCTAAAATCAAAATAAATTGAGTCAATTTGACCTTGATTTTCAACTATAGGCATTATGAGATTAAGATAGGAAACTAAATTAGTAGTTGTAGATTTCCCTCTTGTAAATCCATGTTGGGCCGAATTGATCTTATTTTTGACATAAAATGAAATGTGTTTGTGAATAATTTTTTCAAAAATTTTAGAAAAATTGTTTTGGATAGAAATGGGTCTATAATTAGTAACACTATTTTTATTACCATTTTTGAAAACTGGAATAATGGATGCTTCCTTCCAAAGTGACGGGTAAATTCCTGTTTTTAAGCTAAGATTGAATAAAAAAGTTAAAACAGGCAAGAGAATATTAGAGCAACCCTTGATTATAAAATTAGGAATGCTATCAGTACCTTTACATTTATTAGGCTTTAGTTTTTTAATAGCTTTATTTACATCATCGAATGTAATATTAGGCAGGGACAAACAGTCAGTGATATTAGAATCATAAGTAATAAAATTAGAGTTACAATTTTGTTGAACAGATTTAAATTGACAAGCAAATGCATTTGCAATTTTTTTTTCATCTGTGATGTGAACGCCATTTATTATTAGTTCTGTGGGATTACTATTTGTTTTTCGAAAAGTTTCTACATATTTCCAAAATTTATTTGGTTCATGCTTTAGGTTATCATCAATTGATTGTAACCATTTGAATTTATCAGATTTAATCATGGCTTTGACTTGTTTTCTAAAATTAGAAAAAATTTGATAATGATGATCAGTTTTATATTTTTTGTAATTTTTATGAGCTTTATTTTTTTTCTTAATAAGCTGACGTAAATCGTTTGAAAACCATTTAGGATAGTGCGATTTTTTAACAATTAATAATAATAATAACAATAATAACAACACTTAACCTTTTAATGTTTCATCAGTAACATGTAGTAACTTATAATGCCGTTTTATGTTATACAACCGTTTTCCTAGTAATATTTGTGAACAAATCATACATTTAATATTTTCATCATATTGTAAGCAAAAGAATGCATCCTCCCATCCTACTTGAAACTTTCGTTTTTTGTAGAGGTACATGGTTTCGAGAGAGATATTGCGACGATACGCCACTCGCAGGTCCGAGACAAATACAAATAGAACGGAGTTTGACTCCAGTGAGTAAGAGGGTGGGGGTTGTAGGTAGGAAGCGAGAGAAAAGCACTGCGAGCCACAATGTGCTCGTGAGTCGCATTTTCGCCGCGGCTGCTGTATTCCATTAGGAGTTTAGTTCTCTTTATACACTGGCGTGATGGTAGTAACAACAGAGTCTGTCATAAAGACTGCATACGCATTCCTCGGTGAGGGTTCGTGGAAATATTTTATTTTACTTCTTTTTTTACGTAGCTTGTGGTGGAAACCATGTGATGCCATGCGCTGCTTATGTCATTTGGACCTGTCTAGCTACGGTCCACAATGGCATCTGTTTTGTTGAACTAGAGGATTTTTTGTTCTTGTCTTTACCTAAGAAGCTCCATCTCTTGAAAAATAGAAGACAACTGTTAGCGTAAGGTCTTCTATCAGGAACGGCTCGTGTATTAGTGTCGATGGTGTCCACTTTGAGACTCCGATAATTCTTTTCAGGAATCTTGCTTTTGACTCTTTCCATGACGTTCAGGTCCGAGATCGTTAGTTGATTTCAAATAAGTTCTATTCCATACATTAGCATTGGTTCCATATTGGCTCGGAATAGTATCAAGGCGGTATGTAGTGCTAGTTTGTTGAGTTCTTTGATGCCTTTAAAGTTTTTAATTGAAGCGTTGGGCCCAATAACAGTCTATGTTACAATTTTTCAAATTCGATTTTTTTTAATGCAGTCTGCTGTCAAAAAATCTGAAAGTTAGAATTTATAAAACAGTTATATTACCGGTTGTTCTTTATGGTTGTGAAACTTGCACTCTCATTTTGAGAGAGGAACATAGGTTAAGGGTGTTTGAGAATAAGGTGCTTAGGAAAATATTTGGGGCTAAGAGGGATGAAGTTACAGGAGAATGTAGAAAGTTACACAACACAGAACTGCACGCATTGTATTCTTCACCTGACATAATTAGGAACATTAAATCCAGACGTTTGAGATGGGCAGGGCATGTAGCACGTATGGGCGAATCCAGAAATGTATATAGTGTGTTAGTTGGGAGGCCGGAGGGAAAAAGACCTTTGGGGAGGCCGAGACGTAGATTGGAAGATAATATTAAAATGGATTTGAGGGAGGTGGGATATGATGATAGAGACTGGATTAATCTTGCTCAGAATAGGGACGTATGGCGGGCTTATGTGAGGGCGGCAAGGAACCTCCGGGTTCCTTAAAAGCCAGTAAGTAAGTAATGGAATAATGCTGTGTATAGACTACTCTTACACAGCTGTCACAAAAACTGTTTTTCAATATCTGTGTCAGAGTTACAACCATGAATTTCTTGGTTGGAACAACGGTTTATGTCACTACATATCTAGCGTATCCAGTTGTTTACATCGTATCGGGAGTTATTGTATGGGAGTTTGTTCTCTTTACGAATATTGGGTACTTGAACTCTGTGTATCAGGTTTCGGTTGATCTATTACGTAAAATGGACGATTGCAAAACAGTGACGATTTCTACGGTAGATATTGATCGACTAAATAAACCTAAAAAAGAAAGATCCCGACAAATTAATATTAATAAGTGAAAAGATGTGTCACGAAAGTCGCTGAGAGATAGTGGTCTTGAGTGTAGACTACAACAAGGAAGACGAAATCGCAAGTTAGTGCGAAAGATCCCCCAAGCAATATAAGTTCCTGTCTGTTATTTTTGCGGTATTTTATTAGTTGTATTTTAATGTACAAAACTTTACCTAGTGTTAGTTAGTCTGTATTGTGTTTCGCCACAATAGTTTATCTTAGAATGTTACCAAGGTATTTCATTTCAGGAACAGATTTGTGCAAATTCTTGTAAGATAAGCTCACAGCTTGCTCTTGATGTCATTTAAAATGTATTACTTCCTTACAATTAGCATTTAAAAATGTGATTGATATTGTCTTCATTTATTAATAAAATTTATACTTAACTGATAAGCTATCTATTGGGATGGATAATGAATATTCGGGACAGGAGTTCAGATTCCATCCCCTAACAATTTCTCAACTGTAATATTTAATTTTTGTATATTAATATGCTATTGTTACAACTTTCATTAATTTAATGGTGTCCCTATATCTCAATGCTGCAATTATTTTCTAACGACAGTGTTTTACACATACCAATTTTCATTATTATACAAGATGCAGTTAATGGAGGAAAAAAATGTTGAATATTTCCAAACATTTTACTGCTGTAAGCTGTACCTAACCCCTTAAACGAAAACTTGTGTTCACAGCTCCGTAGCATTAAATGAATGGCATTAAAAGATAGCAAATTAGAGATAGATTAATCAACAGATACAGTTTTCGACAGTGGAAACAGTAAATTCATAATTACTCTAACACTCCTGACGTCTAATCAATTCTTAATTAAAAAGAACAGTGTAAAGCAGGGAGGTTTTTTTTCTGATACATTTGGAAAAGGACTTCCAGGTAAAGGAACTGAGAGCGGCTGATTCATTGAAAGTCTTTAGGAGGAATAGAACGCTACCCCTTTCTGCGGAGAGTCTATTTCTGCAAGCGCTTAAATATTGTATTCGTTCGAGAAACATGCTAGCCCGATTTAGAGGCCAGTACTACTAAATACAGGATGAACTGTTAGAGAAAGGAAAAGTTCCGGAGGAATTTTCAGTTCGTATTGATTTTATCTATCAGCTATCAAAACGTTTGCACTTACTCTTCCAATATCTTACTTGCTATACGAAAATAGCGAAATAAATAGTATTCTTTTCAGAAATGAATTAGGGCAGTCAGTTAAACATGAAAATCTGATATCATATTGTGGTCTTTTCTGAAAGAATTTTGAGAAACATAGCATTTTAGTTTAATTTTGAAATGCATATTCCAGGAAAATGGAAGATATTGAACAGCTGGTATTGGGGATTGTTGTATAGCAGATATCAACAAATGTTGATTTGATTTGTTGCGTAACATCTACGGTTTGATCATAAAGTCATTGAAGATGTGTAACAAAGTGTGTAACAGGAAGACGTGACAATCGTGGATTCAGTGAAGATAGAAGGAGTCTGAAGCAAGAGTAGAGTGGAAGAAGGAAATGCATAGCCACTAATGTTCTCTGTGGCGTGTTTAGTTACTGTGCCTGTACACATTTTTGCAATTCAACCGTTTCTGTTACTTGAACACGTGTTACATCTTCAGTGGCGTCATACACGGGAGCGGAGAAATCTGTTGTGTGAACCAACTTGGTACTAATAAGTCGTCCTTGGTACACACAGCAGATCTCTCAGCTCCGTGTACCACGCCACTGAAGATGTTCACCGGAGTAGTGGACGAAACGTTTGGTTACACTACCAACAGACCATGGCCCTCTAGCCCGGATAATACCAATCCTAATGACGCCGGCTGTGAAAGCCTACATTCTAAGATCTCAAAAACTGTTCACAAAACGACCACATTAGACTTTTATGTTTAACTCCCCACTCTGATTCATTTCTGACCCCAATTAATCCCTTTCCACCTAGGCTTTCACCATGAATGTGATCAAAAATAGACTTTTGTTAATTCCACCGCGTCCTGAAATTTAATATGTCCAACTTTTCGAAACTAAGTACATACAGATTCCAATCCACACCTGTGGAGTAACGGTTAGCGCGTCTGACCGAAACCAGGTAGCCCGGGTTCGATTCCCGGTCGGGGGCAAGTTACCTGGTTGAGATTTTTCCGGGGTTTTCCCTTAACCCAATATGAGCAAATGCTGGGTAACTTTCGGTGCTGGACCCCGGACTCATTTCACCGTCATTATCACCTTCATCTCATTCAGACGCTAAATAACGTAAGCTGTTGATAAAGCGTCGTAAAATAACCTACTAAAATAAAAAATACAGATTCCATGAGGCTCAGTTCCCTGGAGTAGCCTGGCGTAACAAGCCCAACACAGTAGGTAACCCCTCTGGTCGTACCTATCTGTCCTCATGATAGAACCTGTGCATAGCTCCGAAACGTTTTAAATGTTAAATTGCAGTACAAGGTGGAATACACTGAAGTCTGTTTCTGATCCTGCATTATGGTGTTTCACTTATCTTATCATTCGTTTACTGGTTTACATTCTGTAGTTGATTGTTATCACCATTATTTCTCAATTAACTTCGAGCATGCTCTTTAGTAGCAACGCGCCAAATATTTTATGTAGAATTATCAACCAGCTGATAGTAGTAGTTACGGTTTATTTAATAATGCTTTCAATTGGAGATGTTATTGAGCATCTAAATTGTGCGTAGGCGAGAAATAGTCGCTAAATTTTGCCCGTAGCCCTCTATCAGGGGCAGGGTTATTTTACGTACAGACCGATTATTTAGTCCTGACTCGGCGACGCGAAAGAGGGGAAGTAATAGGAGTAGAGGGGAGAGCTCCGGAGTCGAGATAAGAGCGACCGGTCGGTAAAGAAATGCAGTACAGCTTAAAGGCTCTTTCACAATGAAAATTAAACATAACGTAAGCGTTAACTTACGAATATAAACGTTACGGTAAAATCAAGAAGTCATACCATAATTCACGATGGAAACATAAACATAACCGCAAACATACTTGGTAACCATGGAAACATAACAACGACGCCATTTTCTCATATTCTGTCGTATACTTCAGCGCTCCACGATTGTGTTCTGTTTGCAAATCACGTAAGCATAAGCATGAAAATTTGGAGTTTGCAAACTTTCATGTTAACGTCTTACGGTAATGTTTATGTCAATGCTTATGTGAATCATTGTGAATGATCCCATTTGGTAGCCTGGGCGCAAACTTCTGTGTTTATGTTACGGTTATGTTTAATTTTCATTGTGAATGGGCCTTAACTGTACTGGAAACACACCACTCTACCGCACGTGTGGCATCCGATCGCTCTGAATGCAAGCGATTGACTAACCCGAACACCCCTTGGCGTAAGTAAATGGACTCGCCTGACCCAGGCGCACATTGTCGGTGGCTTTCAGGACTAAATAATCGTACTGTACTGTAAATCGACTACCATGGGACCCACTGTTGTATTTCCCTACCGGATACTACCGTTAGGTATGTAGTAAGCATACGAGAGTTCTAATCGTTTTGACAACTGATAATACTACACTTGAAGGAAAACAAGAATGCTGATAATAAAGGAAATACCAGAAACAGAATTTCAGATGCTTTAATGTATTATGGAAATATGTACAAGCGTTGAACCGACAGTACAGTAATAGCATTTAGTGCTTCCTTAGTGCTGTGTGTTAATATGTCATTATTCAACAAGCACAACGTTGAATGATTAGCTATTACTTTGACTGAACCTACATATCTCTTGAGTCGACCTTGCAAGGGACGGCACTGGATTGTAACTATGCAATAAAGTAAGGAAATCTGTATGGCCATGATTGCTAACAATACTACACTTAATTTACAATACTGTAGCAGCGTATATACTCGACGTACTTCAATAGAAAAAAATAAAATGATTTTATGGAACGGAAATTACACTGTCATTCGAATTCCGTTGTCATGGAAATGCTTACGTCATATTCGATAAACTCAACAGTGTTAACGAGTCCGTTCCCATAAGGAGAGTCCGCATATACAAGGTGGAAGTGAAATAACCTTGCTCTTAGCACTGACTTATCATTTATGTATTCTTTCAGAAATTAAACTTAATTTTCATTGTATCATCACTATTATTGTCATAGTATAATATATCATAGATTACAGAAAAATTCTTCGTTCAAGATTGTTCATTTTTATTTTTATTCTATCCTTGTTGTTATTTTTATTTTTATTTATATGCATCCAATGATTAACGTTACAATTTAGTTTACTTATTTCAAATTTATTATTATTATTATTATTATTATTATTATTATAAATCGTATTCAAAACTTAATTATGTTTATTCTGTATTATTATTGTATTACTTGTGCTGGGCTATCATTGGCCCATGGCCGTTAACCAGCACAATAATATTATAATAAATTTATTATTATTATTATGGCCATGATTGCTAACAATACTACACTTAATTTACAATACTCTAGCAGCAATTTTTTTTTGTCGTGTATCGTATATCTCGACGTACTTTATTAGAAAAAATAAAATGATTTTATGAAACGGAAATTACACTGTCATTCGATTGGGTTGTCATGGAAATGCTTACGTCATATTCGATAAACTCAACAATGTTAACGAGTCCATTCCCATAAGGAGAGTCCGCATACACAGGGTGGAAATGAAATAACCTTGCTCTTGGCAATGACTTATCACTTATGTATTCTTTCAGAAATTATACTTAATTTTCATTGTATCATCACTATTATTCTCATATTATAATATATAATAGATTAGAGAAAAATTCTTCGTTCAAGATTGTTTATGTTTATTTTTATTTTTATTCTTATTGTCATTTTTATTTATATGCATCCAGTGATTAACATTACAGTTAGGCTGACCATATTTTTTATGGTCCAGTAGGGGAGATCGGTAATTTCAAGAAAAACCACAAACGCTTACCTAGTCACTCTCCGTTGAAATGTTGTAGAAAATACATGTAACAGTAGATACAATGATAGAACTTCGCACATTAAATTTATGGAGTATCTTAAAGGTTTGAATTAAATGCATAAATACACGTAACTCCTGCATATAGATAATTATAGCTACTAAGAATTCAATTTCATTACTGATGCATGCATGGAAATCTTCCACATGATTGGCCTATTGTACACACTGAACTCTAACACACACATTTTACAAGTACTTGTCTGAAGAATGTATCTTTGTAAGGATCTTTTCATTCCTATACAGCTTTAACTGTTTCAACTTTTTTTTCTGACTTTATATCAGTTCAGATTGAGTTCACTGTGTAGAAATGTCTTTCAATTGATGAATCACTGACTGGAAGACACATGATTAATGACACTATTCTGAGAAGATTTTCAACGGAATTAATTTTTTCTTGAGATGTTGAAAAATATCATACCACTCTTCACCTGTTGGTTTGTCACAAAATGTCTCAGTTTTGAACTGCTTACAAATGGACGTTGCGGCAGTTCTAACGCTTCCACGCAACGCGAATGCTAAGATGACCAAAGATAACGATGTCATGTTCTTCCCAAAGGTCCACACCTGTGGAGTAACGGTCAGCGCGTCTGGCTGCGAAACCAGGTGGCGGGGCAAGTTGCCTGGTTGAGGTTTTTTCCGGGGTTTTCCCTCAACCCAATACGAGCAAATGCTGGGTAACTTTAGGTGCTGGACCCCGGACTCATTTCACCGGCATTATCACCTTCATTTCATTCAGACGCTAAATAACCTGGATGTTGATACAGCGTCGTAAAATAACCCAATAAAATAAAAAAATAAATCTTCCCAAAAGTTCAGAATATCTCTATTGTGCTCGCCGGTTCTTCTGTCTGATACTGAGAAGGTTCAGAAATGTGCTTGAATCGCAGCAGTTCCATCACGATACTTAAATATAAGTTTTATTGAAACAAAATCAAAGCTTCTGGGGACAAAACGGGGACATTTGCTCCCCGGGCACAGCAACTCAAAACCGGGAACTGTCCCCAGAAATCGGGGACGTCCGGTCAGCCTAATTACAGTTTAATTTACTTATTTCAAATTTATTATTATTATTATTATTATTATTATTATTATTATTATTATTATAAAATTAATTGTATTCCAAATTTAATTCTGTTTATTCTGTAGCCTATTATTATTGTATTACTTGTGCTGGGATATCATTGGCCCATGGGTGTTGACCAGCACATTAATATTATAATAAATAAATAAATAAATAATAATTATTATTATTACTTACTTACTTACTTACTTAGTTACTGGCTTTTAAGGAACCCGGAGGTTCATTGCCGCCCTCACATAAGGCCGCCATTGGTCCCTATCCTGAGCAAGATTAATCCATTCTCTATCATCATATCCCACCTCCCTCAAATCCATTTTAATATTATCTTCCCATCTACGTCTCGGCCTCCCCAAAGGTGTTTTTCCCTCCGGCCTCCCAACTAACACTCTATATGCATTTCTGGATTCGCCCATACGTGCTACATGCCCTGCCCATCTCAAACGCCTGGATTTAATGTTCCTAATTATGTCAGGTGAAGAATACAATGCGTGCAGTTCTGTGTTGTGTAACTTTCTCCATTCTCCTGTAACTTCATCCCTCTTAGCCCCAAATCTTTTCCTAAGAACTTTATTCTCAGACACCCTTAATCTCTGTTCCTCTCTCAAAGTAAGAGTCCAAATTATTATTATTATTATTATTATTATTGTAAATTAATTGTATTCAAAATTTAATTCTGTTTATTCTGTAGGATATTATTATTGTATTACTTGTGCTGGGATATCATTGGCCCATGCCTATTGACCAGCACATTAATATTATAATAAAGAAATGAATTATTATTATTATTATTATTATTATTATTATTATTATTATTATTATTGACTTCTTCCTAGCCCATTTCATTCCGTTCATTAGGCACACAAAAATCATACAGCAAATTGTATTTATTAATCCTAATTCCTTTTTACTCTAATTTCTGTATGATGTTACATGCAATAATAAGAAATTCCTCAAATCCCCTGTCACTTTTTCTTTGTGTAATATTCTAGTGAGAAAATGTATGTAAATTAATGCACTGTTTATGAAAGTGAGTGTTAATATTTTCTTTATTTCAGGTGAGTGAATACTTGAAGAAGCAGATGGTAGCCGCCGACCAAGAAGGGGCTGCAGAAAGCGAGGATGTTAAGAGGATGTTGGAGGACCACGATAAGTTGGTTGAGGAGATCTTCCAGCATGAGGACAAGGACAAGAATGGGTACATCTCTCACGACGAGTTCTCCGGTCCCAAGCACGACGAGCTCTGAAAACAGTACGAGCCTAGGGGAAGGGGTGTCGCACAAGATGAATGAATGGTGCACGAACTACAACGAAATTATAACAAGAAAATGTCCGGATTTGGTGAAACAGATGGGACAACAGTTCATGTGGGCTGTGACGCAGTGAATGGATTTTTGTGCGCATGCGTGCAACGAAATAAAGTCACGTGGACAGATGTTTTATAATACAGACTACACACACCATAAGATTGTAAACAAAACCGATCACCCTCACATTTTATACACAAGTTGGAATGTGATAACCGGCATTTTAGTACTTCTGAATCTTTTTTATGTTTTATTTCCAAGTAAGATAGAACATTTTTTTTTAGTTTGAATTAATTTAATTCCTTTTTAGTTTAATGTGCTGTTGGTCACATGCAGCTGTCTGAACATTCCTTTTAATTGCTTTTAAATTTTGTCTCTCCTTATCCAAAGACATTTTTACACTAAAAATGAACTCTGCAGCCATTTTTAAATGATTAGAAAGTGTAATGGAATTTTTAAAGATATTTGTGTGTTGTTGTTAACGTTGGAAGCGGTTAAATAAAACAATTGTATTTTAGATCTTGATTGCTAATATTTAATTATGAAAACAATGTCATCATCTTCCTCTTTCTCTCATATGTAGAAGTTTAAACAGGGGCGGCTCGTCCATAAGAGCTGCAGAGCTGCAGCACTCCCTGCTTTGACAGGAAAATAAAAATAATTGTTACAACTTTTATTGGTAAATTGCTTTATATTTCATCTGGCCGAGAATATGTACTATTATCTTATGCATAATCTTTTTGCGCGTCGACTGTACTGGAATTGACACTGCATTCAAAGTCGTCCTGGGATCTGCAGGGTGGGACAGATCATAGAGTGTGTCTTGCAAGGTCAGGAGGTGGAGAGGTAAAGGGAAGCAGAGGGAAACTGCCGCTGTTTAAAACCCATATTTCGCTGCAGTGGCTTGCAGAGCCAAAATCTTTCCTCCCCTTCCACACCGCTATTGTAATGCTACGTCAAATGGATTCTCTATTCCCTTGAAACTTAATGACAAAATTTTTATTTTCTCTTCACATACTTATTGTTGTAGAATCTTGTCGAGTTAATATAACGAAATTAATATTCTCTTTTGCCTTATTATTATGTATATATCCAGCAGAACCTCAAAATGATTGCACGAGTATAATCCTTTTGATACGAAAGAAACTTATTTTCCAGTTTTAGAAAATTGTTGAGCATCAGTATATCTGAGTGTTGCTTTGGTGTGACATTTTAGTACCGTAACTTAACCAATGCAAATGTGCAAGCATGAGTGTGTGTGAATTACAGAATATTAATTTTATTTTTCTCAACTTTTCCTTGCGAAGAAAAATTGATGTAATGAAGTGAAATTAAAGGGTCGTTCGTTACCCGACTTAAATCTTGCTCAAGCTTCATCCAGCCGAAATAGAACATATATGTAAGGAAGTATAACAATGAAATTTACGCTGAGCATTTGTGGTTGCCTCCTCTTCGGTGGCGATACTGCATAGACTAGGAATGGTGTGACAGATTTAGGACATTTGCCCCTAAAAATTAAAAAGCATGAATCTTCGCAATCTCACCTGAAAAATGTTGTTTCATTGGCAATGTTAGGCAAAACTAATATTACTGCGCAATTAAGTGAAACGAACAGAACAGACATTCTCAAACATAATCAAGAAGTGAGAAAAATCGTGAAATTATTTTAAAAAATATTGATTGTATCAAATTTTGTGGCCAATATGAACTTCCCCTTAGGGGACATGATGAAAAAATGATTCGAAGGACTCTGGTGTATTTCGTGGGTTGCTACAGTTTGTGAGTGATCTAAACGAGTCTCTCAAAAATCATTTGGAACATGCCACTGTTTAAAGGTAATTCTAAGACAATTCAGAATGAACTGGTAGATTGCAAGTTGAATGTCTGCCGATCAGAAATTCAGACTGAAATCGATGGTATTAGTTTTTTTTTAGCGATTAGCAAATGATGCCACAGACATCTCCCAACTAAGTCAGGAAGTTTTGGTTTTTCTATATGTAGAGCATTTATTTTTGTCCTATACTGATTAGTAATGGTATCAAGAAGTGAAATTTGTATGTAGCAAAATCTACTGCAGCTCTCCCAATCCACAAGTTCACGAGGCGCCACTGAGTTTAAATGATGTATAGTGCAATTCTTGTTTTTATTTTTCAGTTATATTACGCTCCACCTTTTCCTCGAGATGCTGACCTGTGGAGACATCTGTTTGTAAGCCTAGAACAGGTTATTTCCCCTGGGGTATCATACTTGACTAGCTAAAACCAGAAGCGAATGAAAGATCTCATAACTTGCCAATTAATACACGCTCTATATAAAAAGATCCATGAAAGTGAAATGGTTGAAAGTGAATGTGGTAGTGATAACAATAACAGGTAATACTGCATCATCCGCAGCAGCGGTGGAAGCAGAAGTAGTAGCAAAATCAAGAGTTGCGTTGACAGCAGTAGTAGCAGTGATGGCGGTAGCGGTAGAAGCAGCAGCAGCAGTAGTAGTATAGGCCAGCGTTTCTCAAACTATGGTCCGCGGACCACCTGCGGTCCTCGAGTTCTGTCCTTGTGGTCCTTAAAAAAAAACCCGAAGAAAAAATAAAATTCACACGAATTGCGTATCACACTATAGCTGAAAATCTCAGAGTTTGGAAATTATACATGGCAATCGTCTTTAATTTTTTCTCCCAGTACTAATATTTTATGAAATTTCTTACCCTACCCGTCTACCCAATTCCCGCTATACTCTCAACAACAAAAGAGAGATTTAAAACACTATGAACGTGGCTGGCGTTTCTCGCCATCTTTTCCCTGCATATCTGGTGCCGAGCCTGTAACCCATCCAGGGACCACTTGAATTCAAAACAGAGGACCAAAGTACCGAACTTTTTCCTGTATTGATGACTTTCTTAATAGTTTTGTCGACACCCAGTCTGCACATTGAAATGGCACGTACTGTACGTCATATACCAATAATAGAGCGTGCCAAATTGCATTTTTACTTACTGAAAATCGGGTATGTTTCTGCATTAATTTTTTTATTTGTTTTTCCAAATGACGATATAAAAAGTTTTAGACTCCGCCTATTTTAAAATCCGACAGGTTTACTTTTTACACTTGCGTGTTTCGTCTCTAAGTGCCGTTTCAATTTCGCGTGTTTCAAACACTCGTTTGAAAGCACTTCGTAACAAACAACGCACTGAGATTTTGGTTCGCTCTCATTGCCACACCAAGTAAATCCAAGTTCCAAATAACTCTTATCATATTTACGAAAGTATTTTTTCTTTGAATAGCTACCACTAGGACTAGATATTTCTTTAATGGCACTATAGTTTATATATTTCTTCACACACAGCTTCTGAACTATTAGCACTGCCTAAATGAAGCGTATCATCATGTTCCTTTCTTTTCGAAGATCCGGATCGAAGCCAGTTTTCATTATTTATATTGGCCACTATTTAACAGAGACATGGACTACTACTAGCGTAAGAAGGATTTCGAACAACTAACTGCAAACAGGCAAGCGTTGAATCAACAATGCACAGAGTTTGTTATAAGTTACTTGTCATTGGCTACAAAAATATGGTTACAAAAGTAATTATAATTAATTAATTCTATTTTAAAATATAAGTATACTGGTATTAAAATATGCTACAAAAATGATAAATTTGCTTTCGAAGCGAACAAGAGTAAGGTGGTCCGCGGAACTGTTGTGACTTAAAAAATTGGCCCCCACTTCAAAAAAGTTTGAGAAACGCTGGTAGAGGCCATTCGGTATCTCGTAAAACCTACCTGCGCATAAGGAGAAGGAAAAAAGTGGACTGGGAAGCTTCCCTCTCTCGCTACTGTTTTTCCCATAAACTTTACCATAGTCAACATTGAAATGACACCGTATTATAATGCCGTATAGCAGTGATGTCAAAGCAAGCGCATTTTTCTGACCTTGACGTCGTGCGCGGGCAGTAAGCGCTAAGTATGGAAAAAGGAAGGGTTGTTTATATGAATAAGCATCCTGTTGGATTAAGAAAACAGTGGTGCACAAACTTCAAACGGAACGTGAAATTTTATGTCGTTATTTTTATACGGTATGGCTTCTTTCTGTTTAATATTATCTATATTGTCTGTAAAACAAAAGTACTAACACTGATTTCTTAATATTGCACTTGTGTTTTAAATCTTAATAACATAATAGAGAGTTAAGAAGGAATATTCACTTAAATTCCATAGTAGTATAATATTATACTGTATTAAGTGGATGAAACACATCATTCATAAAGAAAGTGATATTCCAAAGAAAGAGATTGAGTATGACATGATAAATTGGAATTTATATTGATGGTATCCTTAGCCTTACAAAAGTAATCAATAAACTAATCAAAACAATATTACAGTACAAAGCAAAGTTACCTAGATACTGTATCTGTTTTAAGTGTAACTAACATTACATAACAAAACTCTTATCGCATTATGCTTTTAAGGTGATATTTGTGAGCAACTTCCTATCATCAGGATATTAAATTATTTCCTCGAAATCTGCTGAAGCTATAGAGCTGACATTTTTACAACACATGGGCACGTATCTTTTGCTTATGATGTAACAGTAGTTGCTTTGTTAATTCATTTCCTTACGAACAATTTCCATGCGAATATTTTCAAAATTTTCAATACACTATCTTCAGTAATACGTATTTACGGTTTATTAGATTTACGAAGACATTCTGTAAGGCTACTAAATAAATAGGCCTATATCTGAAAATTTCTCTTTTCTATTCGAAAAGTTGACAAAATATTTCTTTTGACTAAAAAAATCAAACTTGTCAAAATGAGCATTAAAATTAAAACTTACATTCTTATAATGTACTTATACTTCTCAGGCAAATCTAAAAATTAACATGGATACAGTTTTAATAAGTTCTCTTCCCTTTATCTATTGAATCAGTGCTGGCCATCCCTGAACATAGGTCGACGAAGCGGCATATACCATCTCTTTCGTCTGTCTCTTTCCTTTCCGCTGTAAAACGCTCAGGCTCTCCTGAGCTCTAAAGCGCGCGCTTGCTCCTGTGGGCATCAATTGACATGCCTGCCGTATAGGAACGAAATTTAACAGAACATAAGAGCCAATTAGCTATATTATCTCCTTCAACAACAAAATAACCGTATTCCTATTCCTTTTTTAAGCTGTATCTTGGTACTTTAGATAATGCCATTTTCAAATATTCTGTAAACTGCCCGCCACTGAATGTTTACGTTCTATAGCTAACGATTGACTAGGACAGAATGAAAGCAGAGTCGCGGACAGGAGGTGGGGGAAGTGCGCTCTAGGAAGAGCATGTTTGCATCCCTGGTCTACAAACATTTGAATTCCCTTCTGCGCAATACTACTACACCAGATCTAAAATGTTTGATATTCTGTATCTCAAATTCTCTTCCAGAGAACGTCTCAATTGCTTCTGTAATCGTACACCTGAGGTCTGATTAGTGTAATATGCAAGCTTGCCAACCGTCCCGTATTTATCGGGGCAGTCCCCATTTCGACCATTCCGTCCCGCGTCCCGAAATAATTTGCACACGCATCAAAATGTCCCGATTTCATGGTACATTAAACCTTTACAGTAGTTGATTTTCGTTTCTATCATATTGTTGGATTTAGTCTGGATTGGAAGATATTTCCTCACGGTCTCATACAGACATGCTTCCAATCTGTGACGAAATAGAGAAATGAGTCTAGTACTTATGTTCAAGACAGAAATTTAATTATCGTTGATGTGTCAACAGAGTGACGAGTGCAATGAGCATAATTAGGCTAGAATTTTGATGACCTATAAATCATGAAAAAAAAAAGTCCTAAAAACAATGCATTTATGACCTAAAAATCTATCAAAAATGCTCTAAAAATTGATCTTACATAATTGGCTTAGTAGGAAAAGAGGTTTTGTACTACTTAATATTGAGACTAGTAATTAAATTAAATTTGACATAATTTTATCTAAGTAGTACACTTTAATTAATTATTTTATCTGATGTAGCTTCCATGTATGATCGTTCACCTCCTTTGACATATGGACGTGAGGTAAGCAGTCAGCTGGTCGGTCTTGGCCCTTCATGGGCTGTAGCGCCATGGATTTACTTTACTTTTAGTTTCCATGTAGTCTACCACAAGGCTACTCTTATCCGGAATTAGCACCTATAGAGGAGTTTATATTGAAGGGTGGTTGTACTGATCCATTACATGGGGTGTATTACGTTGAAATGGCAATATTTGTGTAGAAAAACGATTAAAATACACTCAGGGACAAAAAAAACCGGACACTTCTATATTTGCTTGTATTTTGTTGCCAATTATTTCAAAATGAAACAAAACCCATTTAAACAAAATAATGTTTCATTTTGCACCTTATACGACAACATTTGGAAGAAAAAAAAATCTCTGATGAGAAAATTTACAAAAAATTACAAAGGGCGTATAACTATGGCATCGTTTGGTCTAACTGTTTTTCATTTTATGGTGCCTTAAACATTAAAAACTCTTTTTAGTAACGGGTATTATCCCCTCTGGCTTGAATAACTGCACCCATACGTCTTGGCTTGCTCTCAATTTTGTTAGCAATGTCTTCTTGAGGAATAAGTTCCCATTCTTCGCCAAGTGCTCGCCTCAACTCTTGTAACGATTCTGGTCTCGGTTGTCTATTCTTAACACGCCGTCCCAGCATGTCCCACACGTGTTCAATTGGGTTCATGTCTGGACTCCTTGCTGGCCATGGAAGAACATGGATTCCCACTTCTTGGTGATAATTTCCGACCACATGGGCAATATGCGGCCGTGCATTATCATGCATTAAAACAAATTTATCGCCTACAAATTGGCCAAATGGCACAACATGATCAGCCAAACATTCATTTATATACCTATCAGCTGTTAGTCTTCCATTTTCAGCAAAAACCAACTCTGTACGAGCATCCGTACACACTCCTGCCCAAACCATCACTCCACCACCTCCATACGGCACATTTTCGGAAATGCAACACTGTGAAAATCGTTCTCCCCTCCTTCTCCAAACTCTTTCACGTCCATCAGGTGAGCACAGATTGAAACGGGACTCATCGGTGAACAGAACACAGCTCCACTGTCCATTTCTCCAATCCCTGTGATCATTTGCAAAACGCAGTCGTTCAACCCGATGCATCCTGAGAACTCTGAGACCAGTTGCAGGTCTACTTGATATCAGTCCACTTGCTTTCAACCTCCTTTTAATTGTTTTGGCCGAAATTGGGCGTCCATGCATGTTAACAAATTGCTGGGCTACATTAGTAGCTGGCAGGTTGCGCTCCCTAGGAACTCTCAACACCATATACCTGTCTTCATTTGGATTTGTAGCTCTTGGACGACCCGAACCTGGTCTTCTGGTATATTCTAGGGTCTCTCTATACCGTTTTATGGCATCATGGGTTGTGCTTCTAGCCATATTCATAACATTTGCAATGTAACGTACACTGAATCCAACATCGTAAAGGGCTACATCTCGAGCCACATCTTCAGGTCGCATCTTGTTTTAAGACAAATGTTACAACCCCACTTAAACTCAGAAAATGTAAAAATAAAGAAATAACGAATGATAACGATAATGAAGCACAAAATGGTTGAGACAAAATTGTTGCAGCTGAGACTCCGAAAGCAAAATTGGAATATTGGGTTGTAATGGCTTGTTTATAAAACAAAAAACAATCAACAATGTATACACGTCTCCATAACAACAGCTGGCTACCATAATATTGTCTGAGAAGATAATATTTTGCAAAATACCAGCAAATATTAAAGTGTCCGGTTTTTTTTGTCCCTGAGTGTATTATACAAAATAATGGTGTTAATGGACGAAATATGTAAAGAAAATAAACATTATTTTACATTAATAATGGGGATTTATGGCCAAAATTAAATGAAAATGCCTAAAAAATGACCGAATAAAACAAAAGATGCTCTTATGACTTGAAACAGGCAAAAAATGCAAACAAATGCCCTAACAAATACGTCTTAAAACACTCAATTTATCACATAACATATAAATACTAAAGCAGCTATGTTTTTGGCTTACTAGAAAAAAGATGCAATTTCATCAAAATCCTAGCCCTAGTCATTATACACACGTTAGAGCAGGATTGAACACAGCCTACAGAACATCTATCCACTGTGCTCATCTTATTCACTTTGGGCCGTATTCATAGACATTCTTAGCGCGGGCTTTCGGTGGATGATTAGCGAACTAACGTTTTTCGTATTCCTAAACCAGTGTCAGCGATATGATATGATATGAATCCCATTTAGCACGCTCGTAGCCCGGGTTAGCGAAATGTCTATGAATAGTACCCTAAGACTTTAGTTTGGCGCCATTCAGTATTATGTCCACTTTGTTTCATATGATCCTCAGACATTGGTTTCGGCGGAAATGTGGAGAAAAATATTCCACCACATTTACGACAGATATAGATATCAACGAGGACAACAACAAAGACTTGTAAAAATACCGTAACCTCTCAAGTATGAAAAGATCTGATAGCTCCGGTGATAAATCACTTAAACGAATCTGTGTTTTCCGAGAAGAGTGGCTGAAATATTTTGTGTACGTAGGTTAGGTTAGTTCGGGTTAGTTCAGTTTACATTAAGTTAGGTTAGTTTGTATTAGGTTGGTAATTGCATCAATAAGATGGGTTCCTAGTTTCCAACGAGTCAACATTCCTTTTATAAGAAATTATTACTGTTTTTCAACTTGTTTTGTAGTCATTTTGGTAAGTTTTGTGATTTTTTTATGTATGAAATGAGGTGGTTCTGTGTGTGCGTGTGTGTGTGTGTGAAGAGTCCACTGCAAGAATGATGGATGTCACTTTCTTGTCAAAAATGAACCAAGACTGTCAATGCATAGCTTAAGACATATAGAACGTTCATAGAGAGTTACATGGCATTAACACTGATAGTCATTGTCCAGTAAAGATCGGAAAATCACAGTTAAGCTTTGAGCGCTAAGCATTTCAAACTTTCAATCGCTCCTCCTGCAAAATGTATTCCAAATGATATCCATCATTCTTGCAGTGGACTCTTCATATATTTTATATATATATAAAATTATAATTATATCGTCGTTATTCCTGCAATAACTCCTATGTGACGTATTGATCGATTTTCAGATTTTTGCTCTATTAATTAACTTAAATAGTGATACAGCAAATAATAAAATCTCCTATATGTAATTACATTTCTTTGTTTCGAAAATGTAAGAATTCACAGTCTCCTATGTACGGCTGCCATAGGATGAATAAATGTGTTTTTTCTTCCTACTGAAAAATTATATATTTGGACATAGGAGTTATTGCAGGAACAACGACGATATATTGTATACAATTTTTTTAAGTATGGTTTATTTAACGACGCTCGCAATTGCCGAGGTTATATCAGCGTCGCCGATGTGCCGGAATTTTGTCCCGCAGGAGTTCTTTTACATGTCAGTAAATCTACTGATTTGAGCACACTTAAATGCTATCGCGACCTGGGCCGGGATCGAACCCGCAACCCCGAGCACAGAAGACCAACGCTATACGGACTGCGCTACCCAGGTCGACTATTGTATTTGTATGTGTTGTGAAAGTACTACTGTTGAATATGTGGGTTGATAGATGGAAATAATTAGTGCAATAAAATTGTACGTAACGTTTGTGCCCCCAATTTTTACTTACGAAAGTATCGCTAACTGCATAAAATAATTTAAGGTAGGGTTATTTATCCTAAAATTTGTATGTTTTGATGTGTTTTGCTCCCACTTAGTGATCTATGAGTCAATGCCTAATGATTATGCAATTCACCTAACGCAGACGCTAGTTGGATTGCCTATAGCGGAGGAGTATCGTTATACTTCAACTGTAAAACTACGTACACTACTACTACATGTATAATAATGTGCTAGCTAATTGAAGTATTTTCTTTTACTGAAGGATGCTCACTTACAGGCAGATATTGTAAAAAAAAACCCTTTGTTCGTTTCAAAAAGCATTTTAATCGTTCGTCAACGCCATCAATACATTCCTGTCAGGGATCTGTGTCAGATGTTTATTTCGGCTTTAACTTACTGTATATACCATTCTGTATTTCGACGTTTTGTCCATTAAGGATTACATTTTTCATCTGATAGGTTGTGATTTTTATTAATTTATTATTTGAGTGTTCTTCGGAGAAATCTTATTTCTATAGATTTTATTCGAGACATACCAGCCCTCCTTTCGTACATAATCTAGTTATAATTTTCGTCATCGCTGTTATTATTTTATTTTCATCGTTATTGTTGTCGTTTCATCGCTATTGTATTTATAGTCATTTCATTCTCATAATTTTTTCACTGTCATCGTCATTCATTCATTGCCATCACTATTGTTTTCGTTGTCATTGATACTATAACAAAATTAATTGTTTTCCTTATCATCGTTACGCTATTGCTTTCGTTGTCATTGATACTGTAATTTTTTTTTCCTTTTCATCGTTGCAATATTGTTTTGTTGTTATTGATACTGTAATTTTGTCCATCTCATCGTTACGGCATTGTTTGGTTGTTATTGATACTGTAATTCTTCCCTTTTCATCGTTACGGTTTTGTTTTGTTGTTACTGACATTGTAATTTTTACTTTTCATCGTTACGCTATTGCGTTCGTTGTCATTGATACTGTAATTTTTTTTTATTTTAATCGTTACGGTATTATTTTGTTATTGATACTGTAATTTTTTGTTTTGTTGTTACTGACATTGTAATTTTTACTTTTCATCGTTACGCTATTGCGTTCGTTGTCATTGATACTATAATTTTTTTATTTTAATCGTTACGGTATTATTTTCTTATTGATACTGTAATTTTTCCTTTCATCGTTACGGTATTGTTTTGTTGTTACTGACATTGTAATTTTTACTTTTCATCGTTACGCTATTGCGTTCGTGTCATTGATACTATTTTAATCGTTACGGTATTATTTTGTTATTGATACTGTAATTCTTCCTTTTTCATCGTTACGGTATTGTTTTGTTGTTACTGACATTGTAATTTTTACTTTTCATCGTTACGCTATTGCGTTCGTTGTCACTGATACTATATTTTTTTTTATTTTAATCTTTACGGTATTATTTTGTTATTGATACCGTAATTTTTTTTCTTTTCATCGTTGCTGTATTGTTTTGTTGTTATCAATATTGTAATAATTGTTTTACTCGCCTTCGTTATTGTTTCCACTGCCATTGTTATTGTTATTGTTTTTATTGTCATCATTGTTGCTTTTATTCTTACCGTAATTGTTTTCATTATTATCGTTATTGTTTCGTTGTCATTGCTATAGTTATTTTTTCTTCTCATTATTCCTTCATTTCTTAGTTATTATTGTTACTGTCATCGTTGTTCTTTCATTGCCATTATTGTAAGTTTTTCCTTTGTCATCGTTATTGCTTTCGTTGTCATCATTAAAGCTAGTGCTTTATATGTTTTCAATTTTGAATATTTTAAAAATAATATAATATAATATGAACTAAACATTTTAACAATTATGACGCAAGGAGCCTTTTTAGTGACGTCAATATAAAATATTTTAAAAATATATAATTTCATAACTATTAGCCCTAACAGCACCAAATTTTGTACAGATGGAATGAACTTCCTGGAAAAGGAAAAGGTGTCACATTTTATTCCCACTGAAAGAAAGGGAATGCATGGATTTCCAACAAGAAGGGTCTCTCCTGCAGCCAATGGACTGAAGCGATCAAAATGAGCTGCAACGTTATTCCAGTCAGAAGCCTCCCAGGCAGAAGCCTTGGTACTACCCATTGCAGAAGATGAGATGAGCAAGAAACCTTAGCCCATGTGCTGGGTTTTTGCCGGAAGGGAGAATTATTGAGAATTGACCGTCATAATAAAATTCGCTCAATGATTGCCAATGAACTTCGCCGGGCTGATAAGCATGAGGTGTACGAGGAAATTGGGTGCCTTTCCATTGGCTTATCAACTCGAAGAGCAGATATCATTGTTATAGACCGAAAAAAAATTGTGGGCTCATTCTCAATCCCACAGTCCGTTTTGAGAACAGCGAGGGACAACCTAGAGGAGTCTGCAAAGAAAAACGGGCAATTTATCTGCCATGCTGTAGTGATTTGGAGACCAAATATAACATCAAGGCATGGGACGTTACAGGAATTATGATTGGGGCTATAGGCACAATCCCACGGGAGTCCTTAGAAGTCTTCCGAAAATTGAAAGTTCCTAACAGCACCTTGGACATGATATCCTCCACTGCACTGAAGTCATCGATTTGCATAATTAATCATAATTTATATTCTTTATAAAATGTAATTTGTCTTGTAGCCTAAATTGTTTGTTGCATTTCCAATAAATTGTTCAAGGATAGGCTACCTAACTAGGGTTTGTGTTAAAGAAAAAATTGAATTAAAGATAAATATTCATTTCGAATTGATTAGGAGGCCGATTATTAAACCCTGGTTGGGACGGCTATCAGATATATATATATATATATATATATATATATATATATGAGGAAGTTCAATGTCTTTCTACGGAAGGATCTACACGGCGTGCTGACATCATAATAATTGACCGAGATAAAAAAACTGGTCTCATTCTTGACCCCACTGTAAGGTTCGAAATTAACGAAGATCAACCAAAGCAGGTACATGAAGAGAAACGCGCTATTTACCTTCCATGCTGTGATGATCTCAGTCATAAATATAATATTCAAGACTGGAATGTCATTGGACTTATGTTTGGTGCGCGAGGAACAATTCGCAAATTTACATTGGAGATCCTAAGAAAATTAAAGGTTCCTGATAAGACTCTTCAGACAATTGCATCAACCATTTTAAAATCTTCACTGAACATCATCAATCACCATCTCTAGTCATCTTTATAATATTCAATGTATATTATTTATTTTCAATAAATTTTTATCGTTTTGATAGCCACCACATCTTGTCGCAGAATATTCTTTTTTAAAATTTCATTATGTATTTTTTAACATTAATTTACATTTTCTTTTTTGTTCATTTGAATTGATTAGGATGCCGATATTTTAAATCTAAGATTTGGACGGCTATCATTTTGGTGATATTCTGTTTTATATATATATATATATATATATATATATATATATATATATATATACACACAGGGACATCATTTTATTTTTACTAACATTTTTAATATTAATCTGGCTATACCTTTAGAGAACCGGAAACACAGTTTGCTATCCCCTTCCACGACTGTAGTTCGATGATATTGGCGTAAAACACAAACAAATCACTCTACTAGGTATAGGAGGGAAGAAAAGTAGTTCATCTATTTACGTAAACTAGGAAATATCGCGATTTTGAGTTCGGTAATTTTCATTAGGTTTTTGTTTAAAAAAATACAGTACTGTATTAAGAATAAGTGTTTTTACTCACGAACTGAGTTATCTATGCGAACGTATCCATTATGCAGTGTATATTATACTGTCTACAGCACATTAGCGTACAATATTAATAAAGAAGTTAAATTAAAAAATAATCATAATGTGAATATTTAAACACATTTTTGAAAATGGTGGCCGTTCATTTCGATACAGGCTTCAGTTCGTTTGTGCATATTATCGCACTATAGACTATTGCATCTAATTCCAATTACCAGTTTCGTCCTTCGTACTAGTAACTCATGTTGAAATAATTCTGTACCTACTCTATAAAAGAGTACCTTACGTACTGTAAATCCAATCTTCACTTCTGCCCGACCCGCACAGATAAAAATACTCAGACATGCTATCTACTGTCCGTCCAAGTGGTTATGCCGCAGGATCGTAGAAAGAGGGGAAATCACGTGACAGTTAATTACTTAACAAGGCCCTTTTATTTAAGTTATTTTAAACAGCTGTATAATATTACGTAAACTTCCAGTTCTTAACAGAAATTAATGTTTTCAGAAAAGAACTAAGACAGCCCAGCTTTTA
The DNA here is from genome assembly GCF_040183065.1 of Periplaneta americana. NCBI lineage: Eukaryota > Metazoa > Arthropoda > Insecta > Blattodea > Blattidae > Periplaneta > Periplaneta americana. The sequence goes on along the minus strand of NC_091117.1, from coordinate 180,989,661 downwards.
CAGAGGGGGCAGCACAAGCATTTGGGGGAAATCGGGATGCGACGTAGGTAAACTGACAGTACCTGTGCGAAAATATGATTCAATATTGAAAGCTCTTTCGTCACTGGAAAACGCGAACATATTTCTGGAACGTACTATACTTACTAACTCAGTGCTGTTTACTATATGCGGCCTTGATTCTATATGGAGGACAGTTGTAACTTCATTAGTAGAAGTGGTGGGAGTGAAGTACATTAAAAAAACTCAGGTACAATAAAAATTGAAGTAAAAATAAAATGATGTCCCTGTATGTATATATATATATATATATATATATATATAAGCCTGTTTATGTAGTTTAAATTTCAGAACTTTTGGACGAAAATTGTGGAAGTTTTAAAAATCTTATAATTGTCTCCTTAAACATTCATAGCCTGCACGAGATTCGAGATCACGGCCTTGGCTTCCACACAACGCGTCACGTTTAAAACACGGCAAACAAGTCTTGAATCGTGTAAGAATACAAGGGGATACAAAACAACACGCTTGTAGACTTGTTCTTTGCTGTAAAGATGAGGAAGCGTGAATGTAGTCTTTGCATTGCACTGCCTGCAGAGGGATTGAGGAAACAAGCAGAGAACTGGCTGGCACCTGGTGAACAGGGCAAACAAGGGACCATGCGTGCGTCGGCGAAATGAACAGAGGGTGGGGGTTTTATGACTCCTTCCCACAGCATTTACTCCGCTACATCGCGCACCCTCAGTGGTAAGCTCAGCGGCAGACAGAGAGGGAACGAAATTCCCCATTGTTACGAAATTGTGTTGCGGGAATTTCTTAAGAAGTCGACATAATAGCAAGACCGCGCAAACAGGACGCGGGGCAGGGAAGAGAATTTTTAAAAGAAGAATAATAGTTTTCTTTGTTTCTATTTTGTTTACTTAGGTATTAGCGGATGGTTCGCAAGATTTATTTTCGTATTAAAGGATATAGAATACTTTAGATATTTCTTCTCCTCTGAATTTATGTGTATGTATTTATGCTCACAGCATGTTTGATCAGGATTATTGTTGACATTGAAAGGGCGGATTCATGAATTCTTTAAGGGGAAGTTGAAGACTGAAATGGTTAAAACTAACACATTACCATTACCATTACCATTCATTCGCTGTCTCTTTTGTTTCGAGTTCTCCACACTTCTACTCCAAATTATCTGCGTTCCCGGTTTAACTACTTATCCTCGAATCAAAATCTAAACGTCAGGTCACAGAGGAGCCAAATCCTAGCAATTCCTGCCCTTAGACAATCCCACTATTCATCCTCTTTTACTGTCTTAGCCCCCGTGAATGGAATTCTGTACCTCAGCTTTTACTGCATAGTTGCATACATATTTTCGGGTTCTTAGTGCATAAATTTACGTGGTCTACTAATAACTAATGTTTTGAATTGTTGAAAAAACGTAATTTCCAAGAACTCATCAATATGAGCCGTTCAGAGCAGAAGTGGTGTAAGTCAGAAATGCGTAATGAGGGTTAAATTAAACATTCTGTAAAATACAGCACAAAGTAGCAAGTAATATTCAATTTGTTTAAACTATTAGTAGTTGGTGGATAGCACGAAGGACATATTAGTTGCTACTTTGCGCTATATTTTACAGAATTTTTACTCTAAACCTCATTACCCAATTTTGATTCACACCACTTCTGCTCTGAACGGCTCATATAGTTAAATAATCATCCAATCAGAATCAATTTCATATGGAATATAAACAGAGTTTCGAAAATTTGCTCAATATTGGTTGAGCAATTTCCGAGATAGAAAATAATAATAATAATAATAATAATAATAATAATAATAATAATAATAATAATATGGCTTATTTTAACTGGCAGAGTTAAGGCCATTCGGCCTTTTCTTCCACTCAACCAGTATGATACAAAATTGCTATAAACAAAACATAATTAATACAATACAATACACAACTAATATAATACAATAACAATTATTTTATCTTCCCAACACACCAATAAAATAATAATAATAATAATAATAATAATAATAATAATAATAATAATAATAATAAAACAACAAATGGCTTTTAAGGAACCCGCAGGTTCATTGCCGCCCTCACATAAGCCCGCCATCGGTCCCTATCCTGTGCAAGATTAATTCAGTCTCTAGCATCATATCCTACGTTCCTCAAATCCATTTTAATATTATCCTCCCATCTATGTCTTGGCCTCCCTAAAGGTCTTTTCCCCTCAGGTTTTCCAACGAACACAATATGCATATATAGATTTACACATATGTGCTAAATGCCCTGTCCATTTCAAATGTCTGGATTTAATGTTAGGGAAAAACAAACAATGTCACATTTCCATTAAGGGTGAGATAATAATCTATTTCAGTATATTACTGCAAAATTTATTGGTGTTTCTACTTGAAATTAAGGAAATGATGAGTGTATCCATTGTTTTAATTCTTCTTTACCACTCTTGGTAAAGATAACACCAAAGTTTGTAGTAATACAGTGAATTAGATAATAACATCAGCCTTAAAGGAATTGTGACATTGTTCGTTTTTTTCCGTGTACCCTTCTGTCAGGTGAAGAATACAATGGGTGCAGTTCTGCGTTGTATAACTTTCTCCATTCTCCTGTAACTTCATCCCTCTTAACTCCAAATATTTTCCTAAGAATGTAATAATAATAATAATAATAATAATAATAATAATAATAATAATTTCTATCTATTATAGGATTTCTACAGTGCTATACTTTTTTCTTAAACACACAAAGTAGACTATCATGTTATTCATTTAATCTTTCTCATTCATTCTTCCCTGTCTGGATCTTACAGTAGGTCTACTTTCAGTTGCGTATTTCTTCTTACTCCGTCCATCCAATTTTCATTAGGTCTTCCTTTTCTATTCCTTCCTCCTGTTTCTCTTCGTATGACTTCCTTTGATATTCTTCCGTCTTCCATCCTCTTAACATGCCATTACCGTTGTAATCTTCTTTCATTTATATCTTCTATTATATCTTTCCCTACATCTGCCATATTTTTGTATTCCTTATAATAATAATAATAATAATAATAATAATAATAATAATAATAATAATAATAATAATAATAATACAGTAACTTCTCTCTCATCTGGACAGTAGGATAGGCAATTATTATTGGCTACTCACAATACGGTACTTACCTTCTTCCTCCCCGCCATGTAATTTTTTCCTCCCCCTACTTGCAACCCCGTCATGCTTTCAGTCAAGCACAGGTTGTGTGTGGAAGAAATTCACCATGCTTTCTAAGACATTTACTGATAAACGCTCGAAATTTAGTTATTCTTTACAAGACAAACTGGATATTTTGAAGCGACTGGATGAAGGGGAAACTATTTCTGCTATCCCAAGAAGTACAATTCATGACTGGAAGCGTAATCGGGCTGCACTGGAAGAATATTGTGCATCCACGAGCTCTAATGACAAGCGCCGTGCATTGAAGCAGCCTAGTGTTTTCAAATACGATAAGGAACTGTTTCTATGGTTTCAAGAACGAAGAAGGAAAGGTACTCCAATATCTGGCCCGATTCTGAAAGAAAAGGCGCTTGATATGCATAAGAAACATGAAGGCGATAATTTCTCTGCTAGTGATGAGTGGTTGTCAATGTGGAGGAAAAAGTATGGTGTTCGTCCGCTTGCAATTTGTGGAGAGAGGATGTCATCTGATACCATTGCAGCTGAAGAATATAGCACTACATTCCGAGATTTGATGAGTAAACTAGAATGATTTCCCCAGAAGATATACAATTCTGACGAAACCGGTTTAAATATCTAGGGCCGTATTCATAGACATTTTTAGCGCGGGCTTCCGGTGGATGATCAACGTTTTTCGTATTCATAAACCAGTGTTAGCGATAGGATATGATTTGAATTCTGTACTAGTAACCAGTGGATAGCCGGGGCTAGCTTAGTACGCTTGTAGCGCGTGCTGCGAAATGTCTATGAATAGCACCCCTAAAGTCTACCGAAAAGAACATACCGTATATGTTTTATGGGGCTCAAGCACAGCAATCTATTCTGCAGGATAATCTCATTTGCCAGTTTAGTTTTCATAAAGAAATAAGTTATTATTGTATGCACAACAGATGCTGTATATTGTACAGTATGCAAGTATTCTTTACATTATAATTGGTTAACATGTAACGAAGTTCATTTTGCTTTGTAGAAATGCGTAATTTTCTCGCAATTTATTTCCAGAAAATTCATGCGTTTTTATTTTTTCAGATGGAGAGCTTTAAGTTTATTCTGTTGTGTTTAAGAATATACTGATTATAACTACTATAATCGGTGGTTTAATTACTGTACTATTCAAATGTTCACAAATACTTTCTTATCAAATTTACCCACATCAATTATGCAGACGGTGCAGGGATAGTTAACTATGTTCCGTACCGTCCTACAGTAAGGCGTGGCCTGTGAAGTCACGTGAATGCCGGACGACGAAGAGGACGGACGACATAGCAACGGATCACAGAGAATTTACTGTAATAATAATAATAATAATAATAATAATAATAATAATAATCTCCAGAGTCAAGACTGAGTCTTAGCTGTTCGTTTCCATCTATTCCTTGGCTGACCTATGTCTCGTTGGACACACTTAAATTCCATGCGGGTATTTTTGAAAACGTACCGTACTAGAATTGCATGCTGGCGCACCCTGTGGACGACCCATATAATCATCTTCGCAAGGGAAGGGAAAGATTGAGTCCCGGGAAGCAGAACAAAATTAATCCGAAGTGGACTCTGAAGCACTCCAGGCCCGTAAACAAGCAGCTAGGTCTCTTCTATCGTGCAGCACAGCGGGGTGAATGAAACAGACTATTTGTTCACAGTTTTACATTTTATTTATTGAAGTAACAGTACCTAATGAAAAGTTTTGTATTCAGGTGTATTCAACTGAGGGACGGTTCAATCCGGGAGCAAAGTGCAACTACCATGGTGAGTGGAAGAATATCACTCTATTCTTTATTGATGGTTTTAGTCGACCTGGTTGGCAAGTTGGTATAGCGCTGGCCTTCTATGCCCAAGGTTGCGGGTTCGATCCCGGGCCATGTCGATGGCATTTAAGTGTGCTTAAATGTGACAGACTCATGTCAGTAGATTTACTGGCATGTAAAAGAACTCTTGCGGGACAAAATTCCGGCACATCCGGCGACGCTGATATAACCACTGCAGTTGCGAGCGTCGTTAAATAAAACATAACATTTTTTTTATGCGATACGAAAGAAAGGTGGCCGTGTGTTGCTATAGTGCGAATGTTAAACTATACTATGAAAAGGGCGAGGAACAGTTGATAAATAGGCAAAGACTAAGAAATGTTTTGAAACGAAAAGCAGCCCAATTATCTTAGTCTCATATTCACATGTAGGTTAATGTGACAATTCTACAGAAGAATCAGACCAAAGGAAGCGTCATTTACTGTTTAATAATTGCGTACTACAAATAGTATAGACTATAGAATACTACACATGCTGCCAATACTTTCCACAGAATAACCTAGAACTCTTCACCACTGGTACATAGCAAAGAAGGGATGTATCGCTATCATATTACTCACATCAGATGTCAGGAGCTAGTAGATCACCATTGAGACGTAAAAAAATGGTAATTATGTCTAAATACGACCTCCTCCTTGTTGGTGCGTCCAGACCACCAAACACCCACTGTCTAGAAATTTGCATCTCACTTTTTCAAGCACCCTTAAGCACTTAAGTGACATGTCTCCTCAGCACGTGACATTATCGATGCGATACATAAATTCATTACTATGTACAACAGCTGAATACTTCCATGTTATTCTGTGGGAAATATTTATTTATTTTTTATTTAGTTATTTTTATTTATTTACTTATTTTTTATTTTATTTTTTATTTAGTTATTTGGTTATTTAGTTACCTATTTATTTATTTAGTTATTTATTTAGTTATATATATATTTATTTAGTTAGTTATTTATTTAGTTATATATATTTATTTATTCATACATTTATTTATTTATTCAAACATTTATTTACTTACTTACTTACTTAGTTACTTACTTACTTACTTAGTTACTTACTTACTTAGTTACTTACTTAGTTATTTATTTATTTATTTATTAACTTAGCCACCGGCGTGGCTCAGTCGATTAAGGTGCTTGCCTGTCGGTCTGAAGTTGCGTTCGGGAGCGGGTTCGATCCCCGCTTGGGCTGATTACCTGGTTGGGTTTTTTCCGAGGTTTTCCCGAACCTTAATGTGAATGTAAGGTAATCTATGGCGAATCTTCGGCCACATCTCGCCAAATATCTGCTCGCTATCACCAATCTCATCGACGCTAAATAACCTAGTAGTTGATACAGCGTCGTTAAACCAACTAAAATAAAAATTAAAAAAAAAATAGTAACTTAGAATAACATACATAATTGAAATAAATAACATTAGAGTGTTTAATTGCTATAAAAGGACAGTTATCACAGTATCACAGTTATCAAAATGTTCTGATTCTACTCTCAGATATTACCGATGGTTGTATAAATAAAACAAAATTCTAAAATAAATTTGAATTTCTAAGAAACATAAAACATAGCGTTAAATAAAGCATTTTTTTACTTGAGATTGTTTACTTAATCTCAAAATTTCTAGTCTTTTAATAAGAGTCTAGCAATTAAATAAAGATTGGGGGGAACTGATTACTACACTGAAAGGTAGAGATGATGTTTCAAATAGGCTAATTGATTGTTTATATAACAGTTGCCAAAACACATAAAAGTTCAGTCGGGTATAAACAACTGTGACGATTCAAGGCTGCTTGACGTTCTACCGAAGTCCCGATGTTTTGAACGTTTAATTACAAGCAGTCAACGACAGGCAATATTGTCGTGTGCGGGTTTTCGGCTTTGCGGACGCTGTTAGTCTTGCATTCTCATTCGTTGTTCATCTCTAATCCAAACAGTTGTTCTTCCTCTCACGCATATAGTCAAGTGACATTCCGAGCTAACTTTTCTTATCTGCTGTGGAAAACTATGTTTGCAGTTTGGATAAGATCTCGATATGAGTTCATTAACAGCTGCCTTGTAAGCCGTGCTTTTGTTGATGATAATGATGGCAATCATAATTATGAATTTCAAAGGGACACCATATAATTGCGTATGAAAATGTACTTCTGTTTTTTTTTTGTTTCTTTTTGTTTGTTTTTTCTTTCGCTTCGAACTAATTTATCTCGTTTAAGAATCTTCATTACTGCAGTTTTAAAGACCGTGACATTTTAAAGTTCCCTGAGTGATGTCGAATATTTTATGACTTTTATTTTTGAAGAAGAAATGCAAGGAGATAATGATGTCTCTACAGGGTGTAAGGGGTATAAATACCATTATTTTAACTGATGATTATTCATGTCATAAGGAAGAAAAAATGTCCTCATAATTTTTTCTCCAATTACAATATGTATCTAATTATTAAAGTTTGCAATATTAGACGTTTGGCAACGTTGCTGGATGGGGAGGAGGGAGTTTACAAATACACAGTACAGCTCAAGCGGGTACAGAATATCGGTACAATTATATTAAATTTACATTTTACTCAACAGTATTGTTCCAAGTTTTTATTATACGTCTAAAAAATAAACAGTAAGGGCCATATTCATAGACATTCTTAGCGCGGGCTTCCGGTGGATGATCAGCGAACTAACGTTTTTCATATTCATAAACCAGTGTTAGCGATATGATATGATATGATATGATATGATATGATATGATATGATATGATATGATATGATATATGATATGATATGATATGATATATGATATATGATATATGATATGATATGTGATATGATATGATATGATATGATATGATATGATATGATATGATATGATATGATATGATATGATATGATATGATATGATATGAATCCTTTACAAGTAATCACTCGATTGCCGGGCTAGTTTAGCACGCTCGTAGCGCGGGCTAGCGAAATGTCTATGCATAGATAGCACCCTAATAGCTTATTGCGCAGAATCACACGAACTTTTTGTCTAAAGCAAAATTTTAATCTCTCCCGTTTCTGTAAAGCAGTATAATTTTTAAAGAAGTTTTCGTTGTATGATTTTCGAAACGGGGTAAGAGACTCCCAGTTTGTAATATTCGTTGAGAAACTGCTACAAAAGTTCGCGGATTAGGTAATCTTCTTTGCGGAAAACGTTGACGGTACATCCTTCTTGCCGCACTTGAATTAAGACGAATTCCTCCATAAATTAATAACATATGATATCCCTAAACTGTGAATGACTTTGTAAGTTGTTTATCGAATACCTGTACTGAACTGCCATCCGCTCGGTAGGAGACCTATGGACAGGGAGCTTGAACTGACTGAGCTGTACGTCTGTGCAGACTACTGTCAGCAATATCAATCCTGCTAAACATATTGCCACGTCTCTCACGCCAGAATATTAACAAATTTAAGCATACATTATTATTTAATTTCCGAAAACGTAATAGAACATACAAATATTTATTTAAATTAATATTAACTCTTTGCTAGATATACCTACTGATGTAATTGTTTTCGTAATTTTACTAACGATATAAGCAGTATAACGCAAACAAAATAAGGAAAGAAATACTTTTTTCTGGGAAAACTACAAAGTTTTGACCCTATGTTGTATGAACATTTTTGATTCTGTAGACTGTCCCCGAAGACTATTCTGAATTTAGAAACCTCGGTCAAATAGTTCTAGTGGAAGTGAGAGTGACAGTGATAAAAACTTGTCCAGTAATAGTAATAATCGATAAATATGAAGATTGACTAGGGGATTTAAGCGATATGTAGCATTTTAATGAAGGAGAGCAAAGCAAGAAAATAATTTCAGAATACAGTAGCAAGTTTTTATATCGCGTAGTATAATATTATAACCAAACTCTCCGCCAACAGAGGAAACGTTGTGTAAGGAAAGTAAGCTGATTCCAGCTCACCTCTTTCGCGTTCGTCACGGCTCGAGTCTAATCGAACGACCTGTATAACAGAAATTACGTTGAAAGACTTCTAATACAGCGGTGACCAAAGCGGGTGTCGTGATTACATCGTGTAATCACAGACATTCAAACGGGTACGAGGAGTTTCCTGCACATTGCTCTGTGTTTTATTCACGTACTGAAGGCAAGCAGTGGCGGTATCATGTCGCCCTACAAACTCTGTCTCTCTAAGCAGTAAGAGGTGGTTTCGAAAGAATGAGAAGGAGAACTTTTTTGTCGTTCTGTCGAAGAATATTTCTGTAATATGTTTACTTTGCTCAACGATTCAATTAGGAATATATAGAAACATTAATTGCAACGCTGAATAATGTATTATTATTATTATTATTATTATTATTATTATTATTATTATTATTATTATTATTATTATTATTATTATTGACCGCTAAGTATGTGTTTCTATAATTCTTCTCTACGTGCATGAATATTGATATTTTTAGATCTTCTCCCTAGAAGGATAAAATTATTAGGTTTTATCTCAATTTTAATCTTGTTAATCTTTCGATGAGGGTAACTATTTATTAGTTATTCATTTAACAGTAATATTGTAGAAAAACTGATTCAATATTATGTGCCAACGAACTGTTAAACGCCAGGAATTGACATAAGTCTTAAATCATAACCAGGAAAAAAAAAAGACGACATACATAAATGTAAGGAAGTCAGATACCCAATGGGGTTTGAAATATCTCGTGCTCTAAAGTCTTTTAATAGAGTAGAATTTCTCAAAACAGTGATGATTAAAATAGCTTAAATAACTTCTTCATAAGAAGTTTTTAATTTTGAAAAACTACGAATTTCTCACCCAAGCATCGAGAGAAGAATACAGAAAATTCCTGATTATATTCAAGAGGAAGTTAAAAAGAGAAGCAAGAAAAATCGTATATTATTCACTGGCTCTTGATGACAGCAGTGACATTACTGATAGAGCAAAGCTTTTGATTTTTATCCGCGGGATTGATCAAGATGTTAGTACAGGAACCACCACTGGTTGTAGTTTTCATGCCAAGTACCTTTCCTCCGTCTCCTTACTTCATAGGCTGTCTATCGTATGTAATCACTGCAGTTCGAGATTGGTCAGCGCTGTTCTAAGGTAATGAGCACGTAAATATGATGAACAGCGTCGTGAGAAATACCTCATTTGTTCTCATTATACGTCTTAATAGTAGTAAAAGAAAAAGATAGGGAAGGTACTTTAAATAATGTCTGAAAAAATTAGCTAATTGTCGACCACAATATTATTACATCTCATTTTTCATTTAATTAGAACAATAATGACACAGCGTTTTGAAAATAAAGACGTGATCTGATCCATATCAGAGTTATAAGCCCAGGGGCTACTATAATAATCTTAAAATGCCGGATATTCCGTCTTAGAAAAAAATAGTTTTTGTTTAAAATAATAATTCAGTTGTCATAGAAGCTTCCATAGAGCACTCGTGTGACTTTATCCATTGAAACCTCGCGTAATATTTACTAAGACTATTTCTGCAGTGCTTGGGAAAAGTGACACAAGTCAGTTTCCACAAACCTCTTTTGATAATTTATTGACAGCTTACGGAATATCTGTTCGCTTGGAAAAAAAATACATAAGTATTCCTCCCATTACAATAATTCATATAGAAAAAAACCAAATCGACATAAACCAGTGTAAGTTGTCAATAAATTATCAAAAAAGGTTTGTGGAAATTGACTTATGTCACTTTTCCCGAGCACTGCAGATTTCACAAATAGAATAATACACAGTTTAATTGATTAAATGAAAATAATGGGTGTTATTTACTTACATCGTATTATATTTCATTCGATTTCCTAAAGAAAGAATTTAAACATTTATTTACTAATACATTAGAGTAATCCAGTATTAACTACTCTAACCACTATATAAGAATGGAAATACTCATTGTATAAGCCAGGCCTGGGCACTATTAACTCGGTTGTGCTTTAGTGCAGTACGAGCGGACAGAAAGGTCAGTGACGGATTGTATCAAACTTTTACGTACCTTCTTCTCTCGCTGGTCACCTAAAATCCACTACTGATGCACACAGCCTTACTCTGCGTTTGTTATAATTCGGTGTTAGCGAAAAAGACATGAGCGGGGGTTTCTCCGATCCTTTCACTTCCCCTCTTATGCCAGGGCTGGTATAACATTGGAATTTAAAAAGATTGAAATTGAATTAAAAGTGCAATAATTATGAAAGTGATATTCGGTAAAAGTAAATTTAATGGATGTATTTGGTACTGAGGAAACTGTTAATTATTTCTGATTTCATTTATACAGGGACATCATTTTATTTTTACTTCAATTTTTATTGTACCTGAGTTTTTTTAATGTACTTCACTCCAACTCCCTCTACTAGTAAACTTACAACCGTTCTCCACACAGAACCAAGGCCACGTATGCAGTACTGAGTTAGTGAGTATAGTACGTTCCAGGAATATGTTCGCGTTTTCCAGTGACGTAAGAGCTTTCAATATTGAATCATATTTTCGCACAGGCACCGTCGTCCGTTTGCCTACGTCGCATCCCGGTTTCCCTCACCCGATTCTGTTCGCCCCTCTGTAAAGTCTAGTAGCTGGGCTGTCTTAGTTCTTTTCTGAAAACATTAATTTCTGTTAGGAATTGGACGTCTACGTAATTTTATACAACTATTTAAAATAACTTAAATAAAAGGGCCTCGTTAAGTAATTAACTGTTACGTGATTTCCCCTCTTTCTACGATCCTGCGGCATAACCACTTGGACGGACAGTAGATAGCATGTCTGAGTAATTTTATCTTTTCGGATCGGACAGAAGTCAAGATTGAATTTACAGTACGTAAGGTACTCTTTTACAGAGTAGGTATAGAATTATTTCAACATGAGTTACTAGTACGAAGGACGAAACTGGCAATTGGAATTAGATGCAATAGTCTATAGTGCGATAATATGCACTTTAGAACTGAAGCCTGTATCGAAATGAACGGCCACCATTTTCAAAAATGTGTTTAAATATCCATATTATGATTATTGTTCAATTTAACTTCATTTTCTATAGTGTACGCTAATGTATTGTAGACAGTATAATATACACTGCATAATGAATACGTCCGCATGGAAAGCTCAGTTCGTGAGTAAAAACACTCATTGTTAATACTGTACTGCATTTTGATTAAACAAAAACCTAATGAAAATTATCAAATTCAAAATCGCGATATTTCCTAGTTTACGTAAATGGATGAACTACTTTTCTTCCCTCCTATACCTAGTAAAGTGATTTGTTTGTATATTACGCCAGTATCATCGAACTCCAGTCGTGGAAGGAGATAGCAAACGGTGTTTCCGGTTCTTAATCGTTGATGCAAAGGTATACCCAGGTTAATATTAGAAATGTTAGTAAAAATAAAATGATGTCTCTGTATAAGCCAGGCCTGGGCACTTTTATCTCGGCTGTGCTTTGGTGTAGTATGAGCGGACAGTGACGGATTGTATCAGACTTTTACGTACTTTCTTCTCTCGCTGGTCACCTAAAATCCACTACTGATGCACACAGCCTTACTCTGCGTTTGTTGTAAGTCGGTGTGAGCGAAAAGAACATGGGCGGGGGTTTATCCGATCCTTTCACTTCCCCTCTTATACCAGGGCTGGTATAACATTGGAATTTTAAAAGATTGAAATTGAATTAAAAGTGCAATAATTATGAAAGTGATATTCGGTAAAAGTAAATTTAATGGATGTATTTGGTACTGAGGAAACTGTTGATGTTTATGTTACACCAATTATTTTATTGAAGGCTCTAATCCATTGTCTGGTAAAGCACACAGATATAAATATGCCAATGAATAAAAATTATTTTTTTTTTTTGTTTTGTTCAACAGTTTCGTTATATGAAGTAATATACGTAACATTCAACAACATACAAAATACAATTATTAACTTATTTCAGAATCTCTAAATATGTATTATATAAAATTGTATCTGAAGTTAAAAAATATCCATTTAGGCCTATAGGAAACTACAAAAAATCCATAGTAATTATCTTTATATTAGTTAATTAACTCGATCACCAGACAATGACCGTTTTCATTTCTTAGCACGTTAATTTTGCACTAATTACGTGAACTGCAATATGCTGCCATCTAGTGAGATTAACTGTTGTTTATTTCTGATTTTATTTATATTTATTTAGGTTATGGTGTTCCTCATTTATTTGTAAAAACAATTTTGAATAATCAGCTATAAGACAAAAGTAACAATATGAAAACGATAATACACTGGAGCCTCAATTTTAGGCAGGGAAAATGTCTTGTTTATCTTTTCCTTATAAGGCAGTAGGGGATGGGAGTGAGTGAACGAAGGTGAGGTATTCGTGTACAGTTGTCTCTTGGTAGTTGTCAGATGTTTCGTATTGAGCGCAACCACGCTTAAAAGAAAAAAGAAATTCGTACTCGAAAACTAATTTCGCTGTGATAGACTAAAGAAAGGTGAAAGTGTGGCAAGTTTAGCTATACGACTGTCCATGCCAGAGAGTACATTAGCGAAGTGGAAGAGGAATATTATGGACAACAGTGGCTTCGATACTATTTAAAGTTCAATTCTTGAAAATAGAAAAACAGTAAAGAGACAAACTAAAAACAATGAACAGATTATGCTCTTTCTTTACTCTCTCAAAAGGAATATTAAATCCAGACGTTTGAGATGGGCAGGGTATGTAGCATTGAGAGACGAATCCAGAAATGCATATAGAGTGTCAATTTGGAGGCCGGAAGGAAAAAGATCTTTGAGGAGACCGAGATGTAGATGAGAGGATAATATTAAAATGGATTTGAGGGAGGTGGGATATGGTGGTAGAGACTAGATTAATCTTGGTCAAGATAGGGACGGATGGCGGGCTTATATAAGGGCGGCAATAAACTTGCGGGTTTCTTAAAAGCTATTTGTAAGTATGGCGCCACCTATTGTTTTCCGCCAACAATTACAATTACACATCCCCTGAAATTCTTTGATCCGTTCTTTCTAATTACGCCGGTATGAATTTTGTAATACCCATAGTTACAAAATTATAGCAGTTTTCTTTCATTCATTCATAGTGTTCTGCCCAAGGGCAGGTCTTTTACTGCAAACTAGCATTCTCCAATCTTTCCTATTTTCTGCCTTCCTCTTTGTTTCTTCATATGATCCATATATCTTAATGTCGTCTATCATCTGATATCTTCCTCTGCCCCGAACTCTTCTCCCGTTCACCATTCCTATCAGTGCATTCTTCAGAAGACAGTTTCTTCTCAACCAGTGATCAAGCCAATTCCTTTTCCTCTTTCTGATCAGTTTCAGCATCATTCTTTCTTCATCCATTCTTTCCAACACAGCTTCGTTTCTTCACACGCTCCATCCTTCTCCATATCCACATTTCAAATGTTTCTATTCGCTTCTCTTCACTTCGTCGTAATGTCCATGTTTCTGCCCCATACAATGCCAGACTCCACACAAAGCACTTCAATAGTCTCTTCCTTAGTTCTTTCTCCAGAGAATGCTCCTTTTTCTATTAAAAGCTTCCTTTGTCATTGCTAATCTCCTTTTGACTTCTTGGCAGCAGCTCATGTTTCTGCTTATAGTTTATAATCACGAAATGTTTCTACTCGAGGCGTTAATTTTATCTGATAATTTAATTTCGCTTTAAACTAATTCTCTTGACATGAGGTAGTTATTTCTCTAAGTTCGGTCTCGAAATAATTATAACTAACGTTATAAGCTCAATGCAATTAATAGAAGACTATCGGCACTTGTGTCCCGCGCCGTGGCGTCGTGGTCTAAGACAGCTGCCTAGGACTCGCGTTACGGAATGCGCGCTGGTTGGAATCCTCATGGGGGGAAGAAATTTTCTCATGAAATTTCGGCCAGTTTATGGGACCGGTGCCCACCCAGCATCGTGATGCACTTGGGGACCTACGATAGGTAGCGAAATCCGGTTGCGAATGCCAGCTATAACGGCTGGGGGGGATCATCGTGCTAACCACACGATGCCTCCATTCTAGTTGGATGATCGTCCACCTCTGCTTCGGCATGTGGGCGTGAGGCCAGCAGCCGGCTGGTCGGTCTAGACCCTTCATAGGCTGTAGCGTCACAGATTATTATTATTATTATTATTATTATTATTATTATTATTACTATTATTATCGGCACTTGTGGTATTACAGTTGATAGTTTTAAATCCATTTTTATTTTTTATCCTGATGTAAATTTAATTACTCATTATTTCTAATTATCAAATAATAGGATACATTTTAAAATGTATGTATGTATGTATGTATGTATGTATGTATGTATGTATGTATATGATTTTGTGCGAGATCGTGCGTATTTGTTTGTTTTCCGCACAGAACCAATACGCGGTAAGTGTGAAATACCACATTCAGTATTCCCAACGTAACACACATAACAATTTCCCTCTTCTTACCGCTTAAGCGCGACATTCATTTTACTGCTTTAGGCTTTTAACATATTACTTTTAGAGACGTTTAACATAGTAATAATTATAAATTGGAAACTTACCACTGCAATTGCACCTAAATTGCAATGTTAATTATTGTTTTTAAATATTTGCAAAAATTAAGTAAAGTCTACTACTCCACGAAACTTATTGCATTCCTGATACAAGTAACATTAAGGAAGCCATGAAAAAATCAACAGGATTCCAGATGCCGATGTTATTACTGCAATATGTTATATAAATAATATTGTTAAAATATTAAAATGAAAAATAAATCATTACATAACTTTACCGTTTGTTTTAAGTTCGCATTTATAGACTGGGGGAAAAAAAGACAGACGTATATCACGGCCTGCTGGAGTATAGTAAACACAGAAAACATTTTATAGCAACAATGTTGAAGAAAGATATTTTGGTTTTCCGAAGTTGCCGTCATTAAACAGAAACCAACATGGAGATTTCATTGCAACTAATTAGAAATTCGTCTTTCAGGTATGTAGTAAACGATCTTCGCACAAAATAATGTACGATACACGAGCGGTATGTTTGTTTTCATGTTCTCGGAAATTAAAAAAGCTCAACTACGTTTCGCTTTTTCAATCTTTTCCTCGACCATGAAAACGTCAACATACCGCTCTTGTAACGCATATTACTATTAAGGACAACATTAGAGATGCGTGTAAGAGCACGCATGCTTATTATTGCATATATCATGGTTAGGTGTAATCTAGAAGGAAGCAGAACTTGGGCAGGTCGTAGCGCGCGTCGGAATGAGTGGGAGTTATGGGACGGGCGGCTGTCCGGTGAGGTCAGCGGCCACCCTGCGTCCCCTGGGCGCCCTCCCGATGCAGAGTGATGCTGCAGCACGCGCACCTGGTATCGACTCGAGGGGGAGGGATACAGGCCCGCACTGCAGCTATTGGCTCAGCTTGCGTCGTTACCTTCTTCACCAGTAATTACACTGGACACTGACTTTTCTTGTCGACACCGCTTTGGACAGCCCTGTCCACGAACACAGCTTCGCGCCACAGCACTGTTTGAAAGTTCTCCGCCGACGTGGCGTATTGGTAGCGGATGTTACTGAAGTTCTCGTTTCTATATAAACGGTGGCATCTGAAACATTTATTATTTCATTTAATTTGGTGGAGTTAAGGCCATTAGACCTTCTCTGTCACACAAAAAAAAAAACAGAGAAGAGGAAAAAAATAATAAAAAGAAATAAATGTACAAATGAGCCTTCAGAGCAGAAGTGGTGTAGGCCTAAGTCAAAATTGGGTAATGAGGTTTAAAGTAAAAATTCTGTAAAATACAGAGCAAAGTAGCAATTAATATGTCCTTCGTGCTATTCACTGACCATTAATAGTTTAAATAAACTGAATATTAATTGCTACTTTGCGCTGTATTTTACAGAATATTTACTTCAACCCTCATTATCCATTTTTGACTTACACCACTTCTGCTCTGAACGGCTCAAATACAAATATAAAACCGTGCACGATAGCAAAATTCTCCTGTTAAAATTCACAGAGAAAGACTAAAATACTGTTGCATACATCTGAAGACTGATTAGTGAAGAACTATATTACTAGTCAGCGCTATATGCAATGGAGAGAGAGAGAAAGGAACTGGCCAGCTTACCTATTGTCTCCTTGCTTAGTTGCCTCATGTCACTTGTATCACTTGGTGTCACTTATGAGATTTTTTCTTTCATTTCATTTATTATATTCCATAGGTCTTACATTAGCAATGAAGCTGTAAGATGTGGAACAAGTCAAAATTTTACAAGATTACAATCAAAATTGAAGAGTCCACTGCAAGAATGATGGATGTCACTTTCTTGTCGAAATTACAAAATACAAAAAATAAATGCAGAGAAGAGGAAAAAAATAATAAAAAGAAATAAATGTACAAATACAAATATAAAACGGTGCACGATAGCAAAATTCTCCTGTTAAAATTTACACGATATGTGTCAGAGAAAGACTAAAATATTGTTGCATACATCTGAAGTCTGATTAGTAGGCCCCGTATTCCAGCTACCTAAAGACTGAAGTTAAAGACACATTGGGTATATAGTACGCCGAACACAGGTAATGCAGCGGATAAGGATATAAACAAGCAGGTCGTCGTTGCGTGTCCGTGGAGTACAGTCAACTCCCGACATTCTGAAGCTATACTAGTAACAGATGCTTGAGCCGTGATGTTCATTTTCGTCGTGATCTTTGCAGTGAATAATAACGTGCATTCGTAAGTTACGGAACTTTAACTTATGCAGATGTCACTAGAAATGATTTCATACTCCAAGAAATTCTTTCAATAGCACATGACGTTATTGGTGGATGATGTAGTACAAGATGTTCCTAATGTCTGATATTTTTTCATGTGTCATTAGGATATTGGATATGTCGCTCATCACTGAAAACCCACTAATTTTATATGTACTTTTCTAGAAATTTCCTAAAATGTAGATTATTTAATTCATTAGTTGGGATGTTGGCACTGAACATCATGGTAGGCTACACAAATCCATGCTAAACGTCGAGTTAATATCTTCATAATTTTCAGATTTTGATGGTACTGGTTCTTTTTGATTACGTTCAACACACTTTCTGTGCCTTTTGGTATTGCAGTGTCTTTCAGTACACTGTTTTTGTCACTTTTACGTTTATTTTACACAATTTATATGTTATGTTCTATATATTAATAATGAAAATATTAGTTCAAATATCTCCAACTATGCCCTGCAACATTACTCGCTTGAGCGTCTTACCTAAGGCATTTTACCTCTGCAACTAATCTTCAATCAGCAACAGAGATGCAGTTATTTAAATACTACGACTAGTGAGAGCAGTGATCGATAAGACTGCTCACTATGATTGCATCCCGGTTTTGACTTTCTAGAGAAAGAGGGCAGAGGATGCGTAACTATTTTGTATACAAACGTACTTATAACTGCGCTGTGACGTCACATATACTTCGAATGAGGCAACTTCATTCCAGTTCACAGGTAGCTGGAATACGAAGCCTACTGATTAGTGAAGAACTATGTTACTAGTGAGCGCTATATGCAATGGAGAGAGAGAAAGGAACTGGCCAGCTTACCTATTGTCTCCTTGCTTAGTTGCTTCATGTCACTTGTATCACTTGGTGTCACATGAGATTTTTTTGTTTCATTTTTTTTTCATTTCATTTATTACATTCCATAGATCTTACATTAGCAATGAAGCTTTAAGATGTGGAACAAGTCAAAATTTTATAAGATTATAATCACAATTACAATTTTTACAATATTTACCATTTTTCGAAATTTTCTACAATTTCTTACAATTTTCTATAATTCTTTACAATATTTTGGTGAGGTGTAGTGAGATGAGGTTTAGGCCCGTGGATTCGCCAAAAGATTACCTGTCATTAGCCTTATGGTTGGGGAAAACCTCGGAAAAAACTTAACCGGGTAATCAGATCAAAGGGGGTGAAATCAAGTGAGGCTGAGGACTCGACATAGACCATCATAGAGATTTCAATCTCTCTTCGGACTGTTGACTAAAAGTCACATTTCTACTGAAGAAACTGTATAAAGGACAGCGAAGCAAAACTGTGAGCTTGTCTACTGTTCCCATTGGCTCATCCGTATTCGGAAATCAAGTCTGCTTATTTCGCTCTCGCGTACTCCTCAATTTCACTAGGACTGATCGACTGTACAAGTTGCAGATTATGTCGGCACAAGTACCCACGTAGGAGACATTCGGCCCATACCATTTTTCCACTACTGTTCCAGAAGTTAAGGGAAGGAGGGCACGTGAATTCCATTTTCACACAACTATTTTTGCTTATAACTTTGGACTCATTTCCGGACCATGGTTCCTTATCTCAAATTGATACATGTACCCTTCGCCATCATCCCTGAAAGTCTGTAACACCAATTCGGAAACACCCTATATAACAACATAACGTATCAATGTTACGTTAATTTATTAGTAGACATTCTTGTAACTTATTATGCGAGATTCATATTCAGGAACATGAATTCAAAACATCCCTGTCCGTTTTCCGTTGCGATTTTAAACCTCGAATGTGGCAATCGGAATAACAAACTGCATAACGTATTTATTTGATGGAGATCCTTTTAATTGAGCATTTTCAATAAAAATCAGTTCATTTAACTGACGCACGAGATCGCTTGCGAGTTTTATACAGGTCGATATTTGTATTGGCGACTGAAAGTTGGTCGGGTATGTAAATTGAATTCCATGAAATAATTGAACCAGTCACACGGCATGACGCGATTGATCAATGTTACTAAACTGTTGCTTTTCGTATTCGCACACAGACATTTGCGTTTCATTTAAATTCTATTTCTGTGCAGTTCAGATAACGAAATACATTAAAGTTTACTGCGCTAGTTAAGAACGGTCTGTCATATCTCTGACAAAATTTGTCAGTGTTGAAATGTGCGATAAAATTGAAAAAAAAAAAAAAAAGGACTAGAATTCACGAGTTTCACATTCTCTAAAGCCATTGTCGTTATTTGTAGTTGCAGTAACGTTTTAAAATTTTGACCTCTATGATCTGAAGGCTGCATTTCTCGGGTTCGAACCCAACGCATGGTGATGAAACTTTACAGGCGGTAATAATCGTCAGTAGAACTTCCTTCGGAAGAAAATTGTAGCTGGAAACTTGGTGTTGAAGAACTAAAGCACTTCAATGAACCTGGCCCAGGAAGGGAGGTTTCCAGAAAAGATTCTCCAAGGCTATTCGTCACCAGACCGTCCGGGCGATTGTAAATTGCACTGGAAAATAGTAAACTGCACTGCAAAGAAATCGAACGGTTAATCACTTGCCATGTAAACTGCACTGGATGACCGAGGAGTAGAAGATACAAACTGCACTGAAGCTATGAGCTGATATTTGTTGCATAGACTGTACTAACACTTCAGTTTATTATGCGTGCCGATTATCAAACACTTGTTCAACACATAATGTACTATACCACTTCAGTTTATTATGCGTGCCGATTATCAAACACTTGTTCAACACATACTGTACTGTACCACTTCAGTTTATTATGCGTGCAGAGTATGAAACACTTGTTCAACACTTGCTGTACTGTACCACTTCAGTTTCTTATGCGTGTCGATTATCATATACCTGTTCAACACATACTGTACTGGACCACTTCAGTTTACTATGCGTGCCGATTATGAAACACTTGTTCAACACATACTGTACTGTACCACTTCAGTTTACTATGCGTGCCGATTATGAAACACTTGTTCAACACATTCTGTACTGTACCACTTCAGTTTATTATGCGTGTCGATTATCAAACACTTGTTCAACACATACTGTACTGTACCACTTCAGTTTATTATGCGTGTCGATTATCAAACACTTGTTCAACACATACTGTACTGTACCACTTCAGTTTATTATGCGTGCCGAATATGAAACACTTGTTCAACGCATACTGTACTGTACCACTTCAGTTTAATATGCGTGTCGATTATCAAACACTTGTTCAACACATACTGTACAGTACCACTTCAGTTTATTATGCGTGTCGATTATCAAACACTTGTTCAACACATACTGTACTGCACCGCTTCAGTTTATTATGCGTGCAGATTATGAAACAATTGCTCAACACATACTGTACTCTACCACTTCAGTTTATTATGCATGCCGATTATGAAACACTTGTTCAACACATACTGTACTGTACCACTTCAGTTCATTATGCGTGCCGATTATGAAACACTTGTTCAATACATACTGTACTGTACCACTTCAGTTTATTATGCGTGCCGATTATCAAACACTTGTTCAACACATACTGTACTGTACCACTTCAGTTTATTATGCGTGCAGAGTATGAAACACTTGTTCAACACTTGCTGTACTGTACCACTTCAGTTTCTTATGCGTGTCGATTATCATATACTTGTTCAACACATACTGTACTGGACCACTTAGTTTACTATGCGTGCCGATTATGAAACACTTGTTCAACACATACTGTACTGTACCACTTCAGTTTACTATGCGTGCCGATTATGAAACACTTGTTCAACACATTCTGTACTGTACCACTTCAGTTTATTATGCGTGTCGATTATCAAACACTTGTTCAACACATACTGTACTGTACTGTACCACTTCAGTTTATTATGCGTGTCGATTATCAAACACTTGTTCAACACATACTGTACTGTACCACTTCAGTTTATTATGCGTGCCGAATATGAAGCACTTGTTCAACGCATACTGTACTGTACCACTTCAGTTTAATATGCGTGCCGATTATCAAACACTTGTTCAACACATACTGTACAGTACCACTTCAGTTTATTATGCGTGTCGATTATCAAACACTTGTTCAACACATACTGTACTGCACCGCTTCAGTTTATTATGCGTGCAGATTATGAAACAATTGCTCAACACATACTGTACTGTACCACTTCAGTTTATTATGCATGCCGATTATGAAACACTTGTTCAACACATACTGTACTGTACCACTTCAGTTCATTATGCGTGCCGATTATGAAACACTTGTTCAATACATACTGTACTGTACCACTTCAGTTTATTATGCGTGTCGATTATCAAACACTTGTTCAACACATACTGTACTGTACCACTTCAGTTTATTATGCGTGTCGATTATCAAACACTTGTTCAACACTAATACTGTACTATACCACTTCAGTTTATTATGCGTGCCGATTATCAAACACTTGTTCAACACATACTGTACTGTACCACTTCAGTTTATTATGCGTGTCGATTATCAAACACTTGTTCAATACATACTGTACTGTACCACTTCAGTTTATTATGCGTGTCGATTATGAAACACTCGTTCAACACATACTGTACTGTACCACTTCAGTTTATTATGCGTGTTGATTATCAAACACTTGTTCAACACTAATACTGTACTGTACCACTTCAGTTTATTATGCGTGTCGATTATGAAACACTTGTTCAACACATACTGTACTATACCACTTCAGTTTATTATACGTGTCGATTATGAAACACTTGTTCAACACATACTGTACTGTACCACTTCAGTTTATTATGCGTGTCGATTATCAAACACTTGTTCAACACATACTGTACTGTACCACTTCAGTTTATTATGCGTGCCGATTATCAAACACTTGTTCAACACATACTGTACTGTACCACTTCAGTTTATTATGCGTGTCGATTATCAAACACTTGTTCAACACATACTGTACTGTACCACTTCAGTTTATTATGCGTGTCGATTATCAAACACTTGTTCAACACATACTGTACTGTACCACTTCAGTTTATTATGCGTGTCGATTATCAAACACTTGTTCAACACATACTGTACTGTACCACTTCAGTTTATTATGCTTGTCGATTATCAAACACTTGTTCAACACATACTGTACTGTACCACTTCAGTTTATTATGCGTGCCGATTATCAAACACTTGTTCAACACATACTGTATTGTACCACTTCAGTTTATTATGCGTGTCGATTATCAAACACTTGTTCAACACATACTGTACTGTACCACTTCAGTTTATTATGCGTGTCGATTATCAAACACTTGTTCAACACATACTGTACTGTACCACTTCAGTTTATTATGTGCGACGATTATCAAACACTTGTTCAACACATACTGTACTGTACCACTTCAGTTTATTATGCGTGTTGATTATCAAACACTTGTTCAACACATACTGTACTGTACCACTTCAGTTTCTTATGCGTGTCGATTATCAAACACTTGTTCAACACATACTGTACTGTACCACTTCAGTTTATTATGCGTGTCGATTATCAAACACTTGTTCAACACATACTGTACTGTACCACTTCAGTTTATTATGTGCGACGATTATCAAACACTTGTTCAACACATACTGTACTGTACCACTTCAGTTTATTATGCGTGTCGATTATCAAACACTTGTTCAACACATACTGTACTGTACCACTTCAGTTTATTATGCGTGTCGATTATCAAACACTTGTTCAACACATACTGTACTGTACCACTTCAGTTTATTATGCGTGTTGATTATCAAACACTTGTTCAACACTAATACTGTACTGTACCATTTCAGTTTATTATGCGTGTCGATTATCAAACACTTGTTCAACACTAATACTGTACTGTACTGTACTGTACTGTACTTACTTACTTATGGCTTTTAAGGAACCCGAAGGTTCATTCCCGCCCTCACATAAGCCCGCCATCGGCCCCTATCCTGTGCAAGATTAATCCAGTCCCTATCACCATATCCCACCTCCCTCAAATCCATTTTAATATTATCCTCCCATCTACGTCTCGGCCTCCCCAAAGGTCTTTTTCCCTCCGGTCTCCCAACTAACACTCTATATGCATTTCTGGATTCGCCCATACGTGCTACATACCCTGCCCATCTCAAACGTCTGGATTTTATGTTCCTAATTATGTCAGGTGAAGAATACAATGCGTGCAGTTCTGTGTTGTGTAACTTTCTCCATTCTCCTGTAACTTCATCCCGCTTAGCCCCAAATATTTTCCTAAGCACCTTATTCTCAAACACCCCTTAACATATGTTCCTCTCTCAGAGTGAGAGTCCAAGTTTCACAACCATACAGAACAACCGGTAATATAACTGTTTTATAAATTCTAACTTTCAGATTTTTGGACAGCAGACTGGATGATAATTGCTGTGGTCGTGCCAGAAAATCAGTCCTATTCCGAGGCTTATTGTAGGGATTCGTAACAAGATTTTTTTTTTACGGTGATGGGTTATTAGCCCTTCGCCCAACCCCCAAGCTGGAGGACCACCCCTTATCGGCTGTCCACGACTGCTTATTCAATATATTCGCAGCTACCCTCCATATCTGGAGGCCGTGTCCTCTATCCGCAACCTGAGGACGCGCCATGCCGTGGTGATAGGGACCCACCATAAATGGAATACTGTACTGTACTTTGACAAAACTATAAAATGTATATATTTTCGGATTACACTTTCGGAGTGTACATCTCCACTTCACTTCACCTGATTTAAGTTCACTATCTTTGTAAAATTTAAAATCGTCAATAATGAGTATCTCTCTTCCTCTTTCACTGGTAGCAAGAGTAGCAGCAGGCATTCCGACCGTTAGAATACACATAACTAAGTGACTGGAGTCTGTTCAAAAACAAATATCAGTTTCAATACGCAGCAAAAGCCTACGTCATGAAGGAGTCAGTTCATGAAGACAAACCCTATCAAATTCAAGCAAGGCGATGTATCGACTGTCGAGAGTGTACAGACCGGGCAAAAACGTTGGGCAAAACTTAATAAAATGAGAAGAAGTGCAATTTACAACATCCAGTGCAATTTAACACATTCAAAATCAGTACAGTTTACATACAGGAAGTTTGAATTCCAGTGCAATTTACCACCGCCCGACATTTCCTACTACGAACTACGTGAACAGGTTCATCAGGTTGCAGCATTCTCTAGTCCTGGAACAGAAAAACAGAAATGAGTTCATAACTTGGTTAAGAAAATTCTGGAAGATTTCTATAAAATTAAAAATTGAGGAAAACATGAAGCTGCATTATTAGTTGGTTGATAGGTCGGTGTGTCGATCGGTCTTAGCCATTCTGGCAGTGTGAAGAATTCAATTTTTGAGGTGAGGATATTTGTGAAGCGTTTCGTGTGGTTACCACGATGATCCCACCCAGCCATTAGAGATGTATTTCGTAACCAAACTTCCAATATGGTTGGATGATCGTCCACCTCTGCTTCAGCATGTGACCAGTAATCGGCTGGTTAGGCTGGGCCCTTAAAGAGCTGTAACGCCACGGATTATTGTTTATGTTACTACATTAGACTTAACAGAAAATTGACCAATGTATTTTGAAAATATATTAATGTGACAACTGAAAGCTGGAAGGAGACTTCCAATTAAATGATGTCTGCCGTGTAAAATGAGTATTTTTCCTTTGTTGACATAAAACGAATTCTTATTTTTAACTCGTGTCATATGTAGTGAATTATATCAGTGCTACCAACATTTTGAAAAGAATAAAACTTACCGGAAACATTTTAAACAACTTTTATTATGTAACATTATTCTAAAAATCAGTAATAAGCTAGATATTTCGATTTATTTACTTCATGTTCTAATAACTCCACCTTCTAAAGAAAATATTTTGAATGTCATATAGCCTAAAATCTAAGTGGGACCTTGTTTATTTTTCATACCACTGAGCCATATGTAATTCAGTTCCCCCCAAAGTCAGAAATTTTTAAAATTATCCTTAGGAGTTCGGGTGGATCTGAAATTTTGTGCACTGTGAGTGCCATGGCAAGACACAAAGTAGGAAAAATACCGGAAGAAAATATTTAAAATGACAAAGGGGTCGTAAATATTTACTTAGGAAATTCGAGAAAATCCAGAAACGATTAGGGAAAACACGAAAATTTTACTTGAAGTAAGTAAAGCGATAGGTTTGGAAGTAAACCCCGAAAAGACGAAATATATGATTGTATCGTGACCAGAATATTCTACGAAATGGAAATATAAGAATTGGAGATTTATCCTTCGAAGAGGTGGAAAAATTGAAATATCTTGGAGCAACAGTAACAAATATAAATGACACTCGGGAGGAAATTAAGCGCAGAATAAATATGGGAAATGCCTGTTATTATTCGGTTGAGAAGCTTTTGTCATCTAGTTTGCTGTCAAAAAATCTGAAAGTTAGAATTTATAAAACAGTTATATTACTGGTTGTTCTGTATGGTTGTGAAACTTGGACTCTAACTTTGAGAGAGGAACAGAGATTAAGTTTGTTTGAGAATAAGTTTCTTAGGAAAATATTTGGGGCTAAAAGGGATGAAGTTACGGGAGAATGGACAAAGTTACATAACGCAGAACTGCACGCATTGTATTCTTCACCTGACATAATTAGGAACATTAATCCAGACGTTTGAGATGTACAGGGCATGTAGCTCGTATAGGCGAATTCAGAAATGCATATAGAGTGTTAGTTGGGAGGCCGGAGGGAAAAGGACCTTAAGGGAGGCCGAGACGTAGATGGGAGGATAATATTAAAATGGATTTGAGGGAGGTGGGATATGATGATAGAGACTGGATTAATCTTGCACAGGATAGGAACCGATGGCGGGCTTATGTGAGGGCGGCAATGAACCTGAAGGTTCCTTAAAAGTCATTTGTCAGTAATATCATAACACATTTATTTTACCATCCCGGGTATGGTAACCCAGTTCTTCCCTACATCTGAAAGTTTGGCGGTGCCATTTTCAATATGGGGTACTTGTAAAGGAAAATGTAGGCCTATTACATCTGTTTTATTTGACGTGAGAAAATGATTAGAAGAGTTAAATTTTGAAGGAGACAAAAATTTATATCTAAAATTTGCAGAAATCCTTGAATTCAGCGACTACGTTTTCCAAGGTATTATTCATAAAAGCATCTATTATCAGGCAGTACATCTCACTTGACGATATGTGTCACAGGAAGAACAATTGAAGGGTTCAGAGCCATAATGGGCCAAGCGCCATTTATTAAAAACGGAGAAAGCAAGGGTTAAAGTTAAGGGAATACCATAGTTTAATGAAGATTGGCATATCATTCAGTTTTAATGTGTATACTTTATTTTACTTGCTATATGTTTACCATTAAATTATGGTAATAACTTCATTTTAACCCTTGTTTACTACGGTTTTAGTAAATGGCGCTTGGCCCACTATGGTTCTGAACCCTTCAATTCTTTGTATGCATCTGAAGTCTGAATAGTGGAATATGTATCTAATCGGCGATGTATGCATTGGAGAGGGAAAGGAACTGGCCATTCTTCCCCATTATCTCCTGGGCTAGTTGTCTCATGAGTGATGCCTTATTGGTGTTAATTATGAGGTTCAAACCTGTCTTCGGACAGTTAACTAAACGACAACAGCAATAACAACAACAACATACACAAAACAGCGGCAGTGGCGTATTATTCTTTGATTGAATTCATCTGAGAATATTTGACTTCTAAAATTCTCTGCGAGAAATTTGGATTCAACAAATGAATCAAACAAATATGTACGAATAACTATTTGTAAAAACTATAAACATTTCAGAAAAATGACAATTGTTTCGAATTTTACGCCTGGCATCTTGATGTAAATCTACATGTGCTTTAATTATAAATTTGTGGATTGTTCTTCACAGAACACCGTACAGAACTGAAAAAATAAAATGCTTATATAAGCTATATTGTGACAGTCACTTTTATATTTTGAGAACTCTGAAGTGATACTTGAGAAAGAGGGCCACTGCAATAAGTGAGGGGGGATAATCTAATTCGAGAACTCTGGGCTGTATCACGAACGTTTTTTACCCGATTTGTCTTCTACGCAATGTGAAATGTAACGTAGTTATTACGAACCAACTGCCTTATTCTCTGTCACATTACACCTCTCGGAGCGCGACGGAATTCCAGTAGTATAGGCCTAATATTGCGTTTGATACTTGTTCTCAAGCAAGAATATCTATTGTAGTTATTTTTAGCATCGAAAAATTATATTTTAACTCACACTTCTAAATAAAAGTAGTTCTGCTCTTCCCGATGGTTCTGTTATTCGTGTAATTAAATTCATAAAATTGTTTGTTGAAATTATTTACTATTAGGTTAACTAATGGTTAGTTAGTTCTTAAAATTGTTTATTAAAATATTCTACTTACAGTGTCACCTGATAATGGCGTTAATCTTTATATTAAATTTATAAAATAATTTATTTAAATGTTTTATCTGTATGATTATATACTTGATGGTTCCGTTTTCTTTTAAATACATTCTTCTTAATATATATTATTTATGGAATTATTCACGTTTTGTGTTACCTAATTCCTCTTTTTAATTTAATTCATAAAATTCTTGGTTGAGAATCATCACTTACTATGTAACCTGATGAATTCCGTTAGTCTTAAAATTCAATTGATGAAATTATTTATTCAAATTCTTTACTTATTATGTTATCTCATGATTCTGTTACCCTTGAAATGAAATCCACAAAATTATTGATTCAAATTTTTTACTTACTACTGTACGTTATCTGATGATTCAGTTATCAAATCCATAACATTATCGATTCAAATTCTTTGCTTACTACCGTACATTATCTTATGATCCTGTTATCCTTGCAATGAAGTCCACAAAATTATTGATTCAAATTCTTTACTTACTACCGTACGTTACCTGATGATTCAGTTATCAAATCCATAAAATTGATTCAAATTCTTTACTTACTTCTTTACTACCGTACATTATCTAATGATTCCGTTATTCTTCAAATGAAATCCACAAGATTATTGATTCAAATTCTTTACTTACTACCATACGTTATCTGATGATTCCGTTATCAAATCCATAAAATTATTGATTCAAATTCTTTACTTACTACCGTACGTTATCTGATGATTCCGTTATCAAATCCATAAAATTATTGATTAAAATTCTTTGCTTACTACCGTACATTAACTTATGGTCCTGTTATCCTTGCAATGAAGTCCACAAAATTATTGATTCAAATTCTTTACTTACTACCGTACGTTACCTGATGATTCAATTATCAAATCCATAAAATTGATTCAAATTCTTTACTTACTACCGTACGTTATCTGATGATTCCGTTATAAAATCCATAAAATTATTGATTAAATTCTTTACTTACTACACTACATAATCTGATGATTCCGTTATCCTTGAAATGAAATCCACAAACTTATTGATTCAAATTCTTTACTTACTACCGTACATTATCCTTGAAATTAAGTTCATAAAATTATTTGTTCAGATTATTAACTTACATGTGTATCTGATGATACCGTTATAATTTAAATTAAATTCATGAAATTTTTTGTTGAACGGTTTCACGTTTTATATTATCTAATGTTTCACTTTTCTTGTAATTTAATAATAAACGTATAGGTTGAAAATCTTTACTTATTATGCCATTTGATGATTCTGTTTTTCTCGATATTCAATTAATAAAATTATTTGTTGAAATTCTTCACTATGTGACTTGATTCTACTATTTTTTTAACTCAATTTATAAAATAATATGTCGAAATATTACCCGACGATTCTATTATCCTTGAAAAACAGAGTATAAAGTTGTCTGTTGACTCTTCCATTTAGTCATGCAAATTATTTACTATTTAACATAGTACATCAGTAACCATCATACTCTCTAGCATATTAATTTTTAATTAATTAATACATTCATTCACACTGTTTTCTCACTGCAAACCCAGTATTCTCCACTATTTCCTATTTTCCACCTTCCTCTTAGTCTACGCATATGATTAATGTATTAATGTCATCTATCATCGGATATCCTCTTCTACCCAAAACGTTTCTTCCATTCACCATTTCTTTCAGGTAGTAGCTAGTGGCTTAGCCAAATTTTTGATCTCTTCCCGATCAGTTTCAGCATTACCCTCTGGCACATAGGTCATTATCACAGTCTACTATATACAGTCGCGAAGCTTGAGGTGTTTTTTTGCAAATCTCGTGATAAAGCGCTCCAAGCGGTTAGCAACTAGAAACAATAGACTGCCCATGGTCGACTTTGGACTGTGTCGTATTTCTATCGAGTGCTAGCTCGTTGCGTATTTCACAATGATGCTTGTGAAATGTTCGTTATTGGTTGTAATGAAAATGTTAATGGCTAAAATATAATAATTTGAATAATGATATGGGACAAGGAGGAGACGTTTGTAGTGCTATAAATTGTAGCAACAGCAAGAGAAAGAGGCCAGAGTTATCCTTTTTCCGATTTCCGAAAGATTCAGAAAGGTTCCTGGGTTTCCACAAGAATGCTGTGCAGAAACAAAACTCTTAATTTTGAAATTCTTTGTGACTGTTAGAATACATTATATCCTTAAATTTCACAATGAAATGTTTCAATCTAACAGAAAGAACATTAGATACCGGTTAAAGTTCTGTCACTTAGGCTGCTAAATTTCCAGAGAAATAAAGGTTAGGTCTACTTTTTTTTTCAGAGGATATATTTTTAATTGTAGCTTTTAATTTTGTTATTATTTTTATGTGTTATTTTACTAAAGACGCAGAAAAAAATTAAGTTTGTTTTAATGAAATTTATTGATCACGTTTTATTTTCAATTCTGGTGGGATTATTATTGCTTAGGCGTACTTTTTTTTTTCAAAGGACATGTTTTTAATTATAGCTGTTAATTTTGTTGTTATTTTTATTTGTTGCTTTACTAGAGACGTAGAAAAAGTCTGTTACAATACAATTTATTGATCACGTTTTATTTCCAATTCTGGTGTGATTATTATTATTGCTTAACCTCATCCCACTTTGTTAACTACGTAAGCATACACTACAAGTACCGGTACACGTAAGTTACTCCATTAATTCATATTTCCATTATTATTGTTGTAAAGGGAAATGCAAATTAATATTTATTGGTTTCATAGTTAATTATCGCTATAATCTTGAATGAGTGAAGCTATTATAGTAAATTTCAGTTCGTTTTGCGCAAAGAAAAAAAATATTAACTTATTTCTTGCAGGTATCTTCGAGTTTATGGTGGAATTTAATATACTTCATTAAAATAATAAATTAATTTTATGCATTTAATATTTCAATAATGGAAGGAAAGTGTTAATTTTTCCAGAAGAACACGACAACGAAAGTGTAACATATTTTGTCGTCTGCTAGGAGAGAGATCTGCGATGATGAGGCGATAGTAGCGATCCTAGTGGTGGGCAACTACCCATGTTTGCATTTTTACTATATATTGAGCTTCGCGACTGTATATAGTAGACTGTCATTATTGTGTGTGAATTCGTAATGTCTCAACATAAAACTTTAACTAACAGAATGGCAGGAAGCTGATGCACCAAGGCTATCTGTATCTGCGCCAAGTAAGATAAGAATGTGCTCCGTCTCTTGTTCTGAAGTACTTTTATCCGATTTTTAAGCTGCCTGTCCTCTAGAGTGACTGATTATTGATTTACTACTTCACCAACAGATTAATGATCACGATTAAACACGTATATGTCTTGTATCTGACGACAGATACATCATAATTACATTATGTGTTTCTAAATCCTTCAGACGACTATTATCAAAGAGCATAAGTGCAGTTACACTTCATAATAAGTATACCAAGTGTACCGTTAGTCACGTCAGTAAATTGTAATGAATGACTCCTCTAATAAGAGCAACAAGGAAGTCGAATAGAAGTCTTCCCTGTGTTTCGGATAGTTTCTTTTTTATGTGCAATTTTGAAGACGTGAATTGTGCCCTCGTGCAATGTTGTAATCAGTGGTCATAAAACATAGGGGAGAGTTTGGTAGTATCGGACATCGGGTAATATCGGACAGTGAGTTTCTTCATCTACAACCAGATGATAGTACCTGAATGACATGGTTATGTTTCTGTGATGTCGCATACAGTTACGTAACCACGTAATTCAGGTACTACCATCTGTGGTAGATGAAAGAAACGCACTGTCCGATATTACCCGATGTCCGATACTACCCAACTCTCCCGTACTTTGAGGATAATTTGTCTGAATTGAAAACAAATGAAATAACTCGCGCGGCAACGTTTCCGCCGAGCAGCAAACAGTTTTATGTAAGAAGAGGGTTGATATGTATCCTTTCCAACGTAACGCGGGAATTTTTCTATAGGTCCAACAAATATAGGCTAATTTTTACATTAGATAATGCAGAGTGCACTTGTATACACCGCACAACTCTTAACGCAGGTCCCGTAAACTTGTGGACAAGTCTCATTCTCGAACACAGAGCTTCATTATTTCCATGCATGCCTTTCCAAGGCGTCTTCTATCCTCAGATTTTTGGAAACCAGTAAGTCATTCGTATAGGGCTATAGAGCGATCAGATGAGGTGAGGACAGGAGCGAAGGGGGCTTTCACTGTACGTTGCTGATGCACTCGTGGCGAGAAACTGTGAACTGGGGCATAGGTGATGACCAGGCTTAGAGACTTTAGACCCGATAGATGAAAACAGTGTGATTTCAAGTTGAATAGCTGGACTGTAGTGGGTGGGGGCACTGATGGTAGCGACGTACCTGTCGTCCCATGTGCTTTATTTACTCAGTCACACTCATAAGGCAGAGAGAGGAGGTACTGTTCTGATAATAAAAACAGTCCCGTACACCTAGTTCACTTTATCAGAAGAGAGGACAGGAGATAGCTAGTAGTCTAGTTTTGATCTGTGCATGTGGTTATCTATGTGATTAGTTCTAAGAATATATGCGATATTCTGTGACATAAAAGACATGCTAGCAGGGAAGAAGTCTACGGACACTGCTGGGGTAGCGAAGATAGATTTCAATGACTTAGTGTTTTTTCGTTTTGCATTCATTACATCATCCACACCTGTGGAGTAACGGTTAGCGCGTCTGGCCGCGAAACCAGATGGCCCGGGTTCGATTCCCGGTCGGACTTATTTCACTGGCATTATCATCTTCATCTCAATCACACGCTAAATCACGTAAGATGTTGATAAAGCGTTGTAAAATAACCTATTAAAATAAATCCATTACATCATGTGATATAGAGCGGAGCTTCTCCCAATATGAACTTTGTCTTGCCGACTGCCGAAGAAAGTTTAGTTTTGAGACCTTCAGAATGTGTGTTTTAGTAGGCTACATTGTAACAGTACCATGTATTGTAATTCATATGTTGTGTATGTTGTGTAGAATTATTATGTATGTTGAGTAAGTATTGCACTTGTGCTTATGATAGAAGCCGAAAGGAAATGCATATTAATTAATTTTGAAAATTTCGCATGATAGGTTTTTTTATTTTAATCTACGTAAAGATTAATTTTTTGGTCCTATAGAATTTTTCTCCTCTAACAATCATTTTATTTTAATGTTTGATAAATTAGTTGCCTTTTTTTTGGAACGTCCCTGTACAGTACCAGCAGACTGGACTGAACTTGGTTTCGTGTACACATGTCTCTTCTTCTGCCGACTCCAACACAATGAAAAAGCTGCCTATAGTACGGACGTAGTAAACTTATTCTATCGGGTCCAAAATCTCGATGTCTGGTGATGACGCAAGCATGCACATTTTCGTCCTGGCTGGTGTCAAGTTTAATGAATCAGTTTCCAAATGACTGGCGAGTGACACGGAACCTACTACGGTGTTTTCTTGTGCATTTAAAGTGAATGTACTTACTTACTTACTTACTTAATTACTTACTTACTTACTTACTGGCTTTTAAGGAACCCGGAGGTTCATTGCCGCCCTCACATAAGCCCGCCATTGATCCCTATCCTGAGCAAGATTAATCCAGTCTCTACCATCATATTCCACCTCCCTCAAATCCATTTTAATATTATCTTCCCATCTACGTCTCGGCCTCCCCAAAGGTTTTTTTTTCCCGCCGGCCTCCCAACTAACACTCTATATGCATTTCTGGATTCGCCCATGCGTGCTACATGCCCTGCCCATTACCAAATCTTATAACCTTATTCCTTTGCTGTAGTCGTGCCGGAGAATCAGTCCCATTCCGAAGCTTATTTGAAGGATTCGTAACAAGCTGTTTTTTACGGTGATGGGTTGTTAGCCCTTCGCCCAACCCCCAAGCTGGAGGACCACTCCTTATCGGCTGTCCACGACTGCTTATTCAATATATTCGCAGCTACCCTCCATATCTGGAGGCCGTCTCCTCTATCCGCAACCTGAGGACGCGCCATGCCGTGGTGAAGTGAATGTGATAATAATTAATGTAAACTGTATAATGGCTAATCAAATGTTTATTACTGAACAACGTGTATATATTTATGATTGATATATGTTAACCTAGTCTTCCAGCCAAGCATGAAGGCAATTTGAAACATGATTCCCCGGGTGTAAAAATTTCATCATGTACAACAACCCATAATCTTTATAATAAATCTGAGGCAACGGGAAGTGTTCAGCCTAAGAAATAAAACGGACAGCTTAGGGTCCTCACAGAAGAAACAGATGACATTGGTCATCGATTGGAACAGTCTCCTAGAAATCACTTAGCCGCCTTTCAGAAGTACGAATTTTTTATTGCTCTTTGCAAAAAACTACTATTTTTTTTAAGTTGCAGCCATATAATATAAGTAAGACACATTCCCTTCAAGTAGACTATAGTAGACTATATTGTAAATCTCGTCTGTATATATTTCATCTAAACTGTGACTATAAATTAAGATTTTATAATAGTATTAAGTTTTTTGACTTGTTCCATATTCTAGCTTTAAGCAATGTATGAATACCATGGAATGTTAATGAATACAATACAATACCGGGTGATCCTGCACGTAGGCGCGCATTTCGTGAGTGGATGCTGAATAATATTCATGACGGACTAATAGACCCACGTTAATATTTTTTTCAGACGAAATTTCATAAAGAGGTGCCAAAAATTTGTGGACAACGAAGACGGCCAGTTTCAGCACCCCCGATCAATAAAGTTGGTAAGTGAGACACTTTTTAAAATAGGTGCGAAAACTTGCATTGTTGTATCACCGCAATTCTACACTGTTCGTTCCCCGACGCAAGTGTGTCAACACCGCATAGTGAAAACCGCGTCGCTCCTGTCCACACCTAATCTGATCGCTCTGAACTTAGTCCGGGTGATCTGTGGCTTTCGCTTTTCTGCCTCACTGACTCTTAACACGTGTCCTCGGCAGCTTAAACTTCCGTCTTTAATTCTACCTATTGTTGTTTCTTCTACATTGATTAGGTTACAAATTACTTTATTAGTAGGCTTCGTATTCCAGCTGCCTAAAGACTGAAGTTAAAGACACATTGGGTATGTAGTACGCCGAACACAGGTAATGCAACGGATAAGGATATAAACAAACACACCGTCGCTGCGTTTCCCGACATTCTGAAGCTATACTAGTAAACACATGCTTGAGCCGTGATGTTCATTTTCGTCGTGATCTTTGTAGTGAATAATAACGTGCATTCGTAAATTACGGAACTTGAACATATGTAGATGTCACTTGAAATGATTTTATATTGCAATAAATTATTTCAGTAATACATGACGTTATTGGTGCATGATGTAGTACAATATATTCTTAGTGCGTGGTATTTTTTCGTGTTTCATTAGGATATTGCATCTCACCCATCACTGAAAACTCTCTAATTTTCTATGTACGCCTCTAGAAATTCCCTAAAATGGAGATTATTTAAATTATTAATTGGGATCTTGGCATTGAACATCATGGTAGGCTATACAAATCCATGCTAAACGTCGAGTTAATATCTTCATAATTTTGAGATTTTTTATGGTACTGGTTTTTTTATTACGTTAACACACTTTCTGTGCCTTTTTGTATTTCAGTGTCTTTCAGTACACTGTTCTTTGTGACTTTTACGTTTATTTTACACAATTTATATGTAATGTTGTCTATATTGACAGTAAAAATATTAGTTCAAATATCCTCAACTATGCTCCGCAATATTACACGCTCTGCAATGAACCTTCAATCAGCCACAAAGATGTAGTTATTTAAATAGCCCTAATATGACTAGTAAGGACAGTGATCGATAAGATTACTCACTATGGCTGCGTCCCGATTTTGACTTTCTAGAGGAAGAGGGCAGAGGATTCGTAACTATTTTGTATACGAGCGTACCTGTACCTGCGCTGTGACGTCACATATACCTTGAATCAGGCAACTTCATGCCAGTTTATAGGTAGCTGGAATACGGAGCCTATTTATTAGGAATTTTCTTATTTTCTTGAGAGCCAGGCTGCGTTTTCAGATAATCCATTCCTTTAATAGTCCAAATTTCGCTTCATATTGAAAGAGAGATTCTACCATAGATGTTCATATCTACTATGTATTCGTCTAGCATCTCCGAAGAAAATATTTACCACTCTCGATGGTAGGTCGGAATAGAAGTTCGCTTGCATGTCTTGACCTCATGGGGAATAGAGAATACGAACAAAAGACTGGATTGTTCCTCTTGAAGGCGAGACAGCTTAGAACATCAGCTGTTGAAGTTTATGATACGAACTGACGAAGGGATAATGCTAACTATTGAATTGTACACTTTTATACCTGTTTGTATGTAGGTTAGGGTAGCCTATATGATATAATGTGTTTTGTATGTACCATTTTCATATTAATCTGAGTGTTTCATGGAGAGTGGTTGGGTTTTAATCATAGGTGAGGGGAGCGAAACCTACAAAGTAGGACCTGTTTTGTAAAGCACGTACGGTCGAAAGACCCGGACACTGGATCTAAGGGTAAATTCTGATAGTGTAGTGCATCTTTATGTAGCCTATAATATTGCAAAATAATTGACCTCTGTGAGTTTCAGCTATATGGTTAAACAATAGAGTTGGGTCGATTCGTGAACGAATCGTTCATTCGAACGACTAATAATAAAGAATCGTAAGAATCGATTCGTGGTATCAACGAATCGTCGTTCAAAAGAATCGTAACGAATCGTCGTTCAAAAGAATAGTAACGAATTGACATGGTATCGTAACCCACGATTCTATTTACTTGTTTGATGTAACCTGTCAACGGACATTTCCGAACCGTGCCGAATATTCCCGAGCGAGAGTGAAATCAAAATACTGCATTTGTTAAGTATGGAAAATAATTAAGACAAACCTGAAATTTGCATAGTTAAATAGAGATGTAATGCAAAAAATTGTACTTCGTAATAAGGTTCAGTTGATAAATTATAATTTAGAAACATTATCTTGGGTAATTTTGTAGACTAATGGAGGTCATGCTGAATGGTTCCAGCCAATGAGAAAGAGACAATCCAATGTCTCGCCTCTTATGCCATCTATGCGAGAGATGTAGAACGTTTCTGTTCTACGCGTGGTTTGCAAAGGAAAGTGTCCTCTAAGTCGTTCGTTGACGAATCGTTGGAATCGCAGAGTAGGAAGAATCGTGAACTCGTTGACGATTCAAAAGAATAGTTGGAATCGCAGACTGAGAAGAATCGTGAACGAATCGTTAGAATCGATTCGTAATGTATGATTGAATCGTTGGAATCGACTTCTGAAAAAGAATCGTGTTGCCCAACTCTATTAAACAACCTATAGACTTCCATCATTTTTGTAATCTAGTCGAAATGTCTTGGTCAGTATTTCGGTATTAACAATCACATCTAGATAATTCTCTTTGGTGACAGATGTGTGTTATTATTCATGCTGAGTTTTTCATTGATGTTAAAATTGGACGGTGATTAGCAATAGTGATTCAAGCGCCAAAAACCTGTTTCGAGATATTTGCCATTGAAATAAATCTGCATTTTTTGATAAAACATTTTATGCAAGAAGTATTATTAAATTCATACTATTAAAACAAATATCACAAATAATACCAAAAAAGGCTAACCAATTTTTAATAAGAGACCAGCAGTTGAATTAATATTTCAAAACACTCTAAATAAATTAATTTTATGCAATAAACGAATTTTTGCTTATAAATAACAGCAAAATTCAGATATCGCATTCTTGATTTTTTCGGAGTTAATTTAGCCTGCCATCAACAGATTTGTGCAAATATCTCTTTTTTTTTCTCCAAATTTTCGGTTGGTCTACTATTGCGTACCTCTGTCCAAATAATAGTTAATCCTCAAGTATTATATGCGTCATTTAGTTTTCTTAACAAATGCTTCAAATTAAATTAATCCTTTTATCGTATTATCTGGTCTTCTGCTTAATTTGAATATGTTAATAATATAATATAATAATATTGATAATACTAATGCACCTACATTTCTGTTTCCAATTTGTGAGAACTCTTTCTCAATATAGATTAAACGTGTGTGAGATAGGCAACGACATTTATCAAACCTTTGATGATGCTAGCTTTATCTGACAATCTGTATTCAGTTTTGATGTATGACATGTTGCAATCTCACAACACTTATTAACAATTAATTTGAATGCCATTATCAATCATAATCTGCCATTGACTACATATAGGAACAGAATCATATGCCTTTTCTAAATTAATTAAGGCTATATGAGTTTGACCGATTGTGTACATTTTATCTAGTAGGAGTTGTAAACAAATTCGTTATCAATGCAATTTTCTCTAAAGCCATATTGAGCTTCTCTGATGAAACCTTCTTATAATGCGATATTCTTTTTGAAATTCCCGTATAGGTCAATATTATACATACGGCACTATTAACATTTCATTCTCTATCATTTTTCATACCTCGCTCGAACTACATTTTAAGTACACTGGTGTTAGGTAACTAACTTTCCATTCTGCAGGAATTTTTTTTTTTTTTTTTTTTTTTTTTTTTTGTTAAATACACAATATATTTTACTTGTAGCAAGTAAAGAAATAGGTTTGGAAGTAAATCCTGAAAAGACAAAGTATATGATTATGTCTCGTGACGAGAATATTGTACGAAATGGAAATATAAAAATTGGAAATTTATCCTTTGAAGAGGTGGAAAAATTCAAATACCTGGGAGCAACAGTAACAAATATAAATGATACTCGGGAGGAAATTAAACACAGAATAAATATGGGAAATGCCTGTTATTATTCGGTTGAGAAGCTTTCGTCATGTAGTGTGCTGTCAACAAATCTGAAAGTTAGAATTTATAAAACAGTTATATTACCCGTTGTTCCATAGGTGTGGTTGTGAAACTTGGACTCTCACTTTGATAGAGGAACATAGATTAATGGTGTTTGAGAATAAGGTACTTAGGAAAATATTTGGGGCTAAGAGGGATGAAGTTACAGGAGAATGGAGGAAGTTACACAACACAGAGCTGCACGCATTGTATTCTTCACCTGACATAATTAGGAACATTAAATCCAGACGTTTGAGATGGACAGGGCATGTAGCACATATGGGCGAATCCAGAAATGCATATAGAGTGTTAGTTGGGAGGCCGGAGGGAAAAAGACCTTTGGGGAGGCCGAGATGTAGATGGGAAGATAATATTAAAATGGGTTTGAGGGAGGTGGGATATGATGATAGAGACTGGATTAATCTTGCTCAGGATAGGGACCAATGGCGGGCTTATGTGAGGGCGGCAATGAACCTCCGGGTTTCTTAAAAGCCAGTATGTAAGTAAATACACAATATATTAAAGTGGTTAGTACGCTGTTAGTTCCCCTTGAGAGGGCACGAGCTGGGGTCCAAATTCGCACGTAGACCGCTTGGGTAGGCTCATTTTACTACCCGGATTGGAATGATGTGCATGCCCTAAGGCCCTCCGCACTACTGATTTCCCTGCAAAACGCCCCCGAACTCCCTTATAGCCAGCAGAATCCCTTTTACATTTTCACGTAGGGATCACTGCGATCCTTCAACCTCGGTGCCACTAGCGACCATGAACTTAGGGGAGAGCCACAGTACATAGCACTACCACCAGCAACTAATAACCACATACTACGGGGTCCAAATTCAGCAGGGGCCCTCAACCGACTCTACATCGGAGCAAACTCGAAATCTACGAAAGAAACGGAGATGTTGATGAAAGAGTGGAAGTGTAATTATGATGGTGAAATGAATCCGACGTCCAACGCCGAAAGTTATCCAGCAGTTCTGCTTCAGTTGGCTGAGGGAAAAACCTCGGAAAATATCTCAATCCCTGTGGAGTAACGGTTAGCATGTATGACCGTGAAAAAAGAGCAAGTCCGAGTTCAAATCCTGATTGGGACAAGTTACCTGCTTGAGGTTTCTTTCGGGGTTTTTCCCCAACCAATTAAGAGAAAAATGTGGGTAACTTTCGGCGCTAGAACTTGGAGTCATTTCCCTGGCATTATCACTGTCATTTCATTCAGACAGCAGATAACCATAGCAGTTGACAAAGTGTCGTAAAATAACCTATTAAAACAGTTAAATTATGATTGCACATAAAATAACATGAATAGACAAATGAACTAGATTAAGTGACGCATTTATTTTAATTATTGTAGTAGGGTAAAGGTTGGCAATACTGTGATACGAGTAATATAATGACATTTCTTTTTGAGAGTTTATTACAGTTTTACTGAGCGAGAGAAGGACCGGTTTTGTGCACAAACTTGTCCACGAACATTCCCTTAATACGTTCGCGCAAAAAAACTGATCTTCCTCTCGCTCAGTAAAATTGTAATAAATTCTCAAAAAGGAGTATCATATACTCGTATCACAATATTACCACACACCTCAATTGGGTTGACGAGACTCCAAAAACCCACATCGAGTGCACACAAAATCTGTGTGACTGAAATTGTGGTTTTCTGTTGACGCAACTACAGTAACGTATATACTCAGTCGGTAGAGCGCTGGTGCTTTCAGCCAGAGGTCCCGGGATCGATACCCGGCCCAGGAATAATGTTTCCCTTGAACTTATTCAAGTTTGTTTCACAGGGAACGTTACTTGAAAGTTAGATTTGCACAGTATTTAATTTCTTTTAAAAAAACTGAGCTATGACTTCATTCATACTTTTAGGAATCGTGGGTACGAATTTACGACGGAACCTATAGACAGATTTTCTTACTATTTCCTTGTCCGCATGTAATAAATTAATGCTTACCTCATTTGTCACCTATCGCAAACTGGTTTTTACCAATTTATTTGATCGAGAATACATGTCTTCCTTGGCTTTTTCTTTTAACGACAGTCCTTACAACCTCTAAATTTATTTTACTTGTCAGTGATTCGTAATAATAATTATGCTCTTCACATAAGCTAACCACTTTCGAATATTTAAATCATTATATAGCACAACACCGCTTTTTCTATCTGTTTGTACGTAATAAATTACACTATTCACAACTCTTGCTTAGATTGTAGGTTTCATTTATTATAATACATAAAGGTCACGTACAGAAATATAAGCACAAAGGAATCCCAAACATTAACTTCGTGCTAACGTTTATGTATGTACAGCAGCCGTGGCGAAAATTTAATCGTGCGCCGAGCCACTGTGTAACCTGCAACGTGCATAGCACCTATGAAGAGAGGCGGACACTCGTAGGGGAAGTGAAGCAACTGTCTGACTTATTAACGGATTTTCATTTTCCTTACGTCAAGCACTTAAATATAATTTTATACAGTATAAGGTTACAAACTAATGTTTAGTACGTGTAACGATGAAAGAAATGAACAAGAAAACATAGGACACAATATCACAACCTAAAATTAACTGTCTTCAGAATGTCTCTGCGACAGAGTTTCAAAATCAGGAATTATGTCACTTACTGCCAGCCGTAGTTGATCGCGAAGGTATTTGTCTGTCAGTCGTGATCTAAATTTGGTTTTAGTATTTTCATTGTTGAAAATAACCATTTTTCACAAAGGTAAGTTGTAACGAACATGGCTTCAACAGAGCAAGCGAAAGAACGAAGCTTCGGATATTTATTTTTTGGCAAAGGCTTGAAAAGTACAACATTTGTCAAGTCCTTACATCTAGCTTTCATTTAACATCACACTGTAAATCTGTGATTTTAAATTGAAAATCTAACCGCATTGTTCGTATATCTGCTGAAAAATGATCGACGTACAGAGATGATGATGATGATGATGATGATGATAATAATAATAGTAATAATAATAATAATAATAATAATAATAATAACAACACTTAACCGTTTAATGTTTCATGAGTGATATACCGTTTTATGTTATACAACCGTTTCCTCGTAATACTTGTGAACAAATCATACATTTAATATTCTCATCAGATTGGCAGCAAAAAATAGGTCCTCCCATCCTACTTGAAACTTTAGTTTTTTTAGACTTACATGGTTTCGAGTGAGAAATTGCGACGATACGCCACTCGCAAGTCAGAGACAAATACAAATGGAACGGAGTTTGACTCCAGTGAGTGAGAGGGTGGAGGTTGGGGCAGGTAGGAAGCAAGAGAAATGCACAGCTACCATTGCGAGCCACAATGTGCTCATGAGTCAAATTTTCGCCACGGCTGATGTACAGGTATCGAAAAATATTGCTGTTAGGACACTTCACCATTTTGTTGTAGAAGATACTTATACATACAGAGAAAACAAACTGAAAATACCAAAACAAATAGTACATTATATGTTAGAAGCGCTTTATGAGGGATACAAATACAGAACAGCAAACTTAATCCAGGAAAAATGTATCAGTACTGTTTTAGTTGTGGAATACACACATAGCAAGCTATTACTTCATTAAAAACACAAAGTATTACTGAGCACAATGGGAAAGAAGGGAAAAGAGTTGACAATTAAGGAAAGAGAAATTATAGCGAACTTACATAAACAACAAAAATCTTACAGTGAAATAGACAAAGTTGTGAACAAAAGTAGTTTTACAGTACGAATAGTAATCAGGAATTTTATTTAAAACAAAACCATTGATAAACAAACCGCGAACAGGGCGGCAGACGTCTAAGATAGACAACAGGGAGAGGAGAAAGATTATGAAACTGGTTAAACAAATCTCAAGATTACTTCAACACAAATAGCAGCAGAATTAAAAGAATATTTAGGAAAAGACGTACAATAAGAGGAGTACTACACAAAAACTGGTATAGCCTACTATGCAAGAGTGGCAAGAAAGAAGTCCTATGCAAGCAACGTAAATATGAGGAAGAGAATGCTGTTTGCTAATGAATGTGTGTCCAAAGATTCTGAGTTCTGGAAAAAAAAGTTATATTTTTTGATGAGAGTAAATTTAACATTTTTCAAAATAATGGACGAATTTTGGAGTGGAAAACAGACTAGAGAGTAGGATTTGAAAAATATAGATATTTTGCAAACAATCTCGAAAAAGTGCAAACAAACTGGACCTGGCGGACAATTACTACTTCAAACAGACAACAATCCTAACATACTGCAGAAATTGTTCGTCTGTGGATCGTCTACATCCCTCATCAATTTCACACTTTCTTTTCTTTTTTAATTGGGTTATTTTACGACGCTCTATCAACATCTAGGTTATTTAGCGTCTGAATGTTATGAAGATGATAATACCGGTGAAATGAGTCCGGGGTCCAGCACCGAAAGTTACCCAGCATTCACACTTCTTCATAGCCTTCAGACATAATAATAATAATAATAATAATAATAATAATAATAATAATAATAAATAATTAATAATAATTTATTTAATCTGGCAGAGCTAAGGCCAGTAGACCTTCTCTTCCGCCCAGCCAGACTCTAATTCTAATTGAATACAATTGGCTTACAGCAGTTATTACATTAATAACTAGATCGTAAAACAATATGAAAATGAATAATGAAAGTAAAAGTAAATAATAAAAGTTAGATGAGTAATTTTAGTGAGACAATAATAAACATCGATAAGAAATAATAATAATAATAATAATAATAATAATAATAATAATAATAATAATAATAACTTAGATCATACACCCAGATTGCTCGGCGTTATAGGCTTTGACGGTAACAATTTTTGTCGGGTTTACTATGCTGCCATCTAGTTATTACATAAGGAGTCACGTCATAACTCCCATTTGAATTGCATTAGCGACTGTACTGCCATCTAGTGTGCGTTTACGTTGGACGGGTGGCGATCCTGGCGGTTGTTCTCTTCAAAGTGCAACCGATTTTAACATAGGAATGAGCAATCTGTATGTGATCTGAGGTAATAGTAATAATAATAATAATAATAATAATAATAATAATAATAATAATAATTGCCACCCTCACATAAGCCCACCATCGGTCCTTATCCTGTGCAAGATTAATTCAGTCTATATCATTATATCCCACCTCCCTCAAATCCATTTTAATTTTATTCTCCCATCTACGTCTCGGCGTCTCCAAAGGTCTTATTCCCTCCGGCCTCTCAACTAACACTCTATATGCATTTCTGGATTCGTCCATGCGTGCTACATGCTCTGCCCATATAATAATAATAATAATAATAATAATGAGACAAT
Organism: Periplaneta americana; assembly: GCF_040183065.1. NCBI lineage: Eukaryota > Metazoa > Arthropoda > Insecta > Blattodea > Blattidae > Periplaneta > Periplaneta americana. The sequence goes on along the minus strand of NC_091117.1, from coordinate 180,945,223 downwards.
TTAAATATTTATCCTAGCATTAAACATTGAGAAACTTGAAACAGCTATTACTGTTAACGAGAATTGTTTGAAAAATATTTCCTTAGTCTATTCTTAATTGATCTGATGTCTGACAGTCCCTCTCGGTAAGAAATTCCAAAGTCGAGGAACCGCCACTGTGAAAGAAGATGAGTATGAGGATGTTCGGTGATAGGGAATGGATAATATTCAGGAGTTTTTGATCGTGTGTCTAGGTTATGGTGAGTGGATAAATTTTGAAAACGGGATGCGAGATAGACAAGAGTGGAGAAATGCAATATATGAAAGAGGAGTGAAAGACAGTGAATTTCCTATGATCTTGTAGACGAAGTCAGGACAACATTTCGAGGGATGGTGTTACGTGATTAAGCCCGGCAAATATTTCACACGAAACGGACACACACATTATGAACACGTTGCAATCTCTGCGCCAAAGTTACGCTTAGGTCAGTAAACAATATAGGTATAGCAGTGTTTGTGGTAATGAAACACAATGTAGCCTACGAGTAAGGTTGAGACACAATTTGTGCTACTGTGAGAATTTTAATACTTCTTCTCAACTCACAGTAGTGTGGTAATGACTTGATAACATCGCATGTTTCTCGCTTCTTTTATCCCTTCCTCTCAGCACATGATTTTCTTTTTCCCTTGCTCTCCGATATTCAGGCTCAAAATTCGTGTTAGGGGGAGGTATTTATTTATTTTTTTATTCGGTTATTTTACGACGCTGTATCAACATCTAGGTTATTTAGCGTCTGAATGAAATGAAGGTGGTAATGCCGGTGAAATGATTCCGGGGTCCAGCACCGAAAGTTACCCAGCATTTGCTCGTATTGGGTTGAGGGAAACCCCCGGAAAAAACCTCAACCAGGTAACTTGCCCCGACCGGGATTCGAACCCGGGCCACCTGGTTTCGCGGCCAGACGCGCTGACCGTTACTCCATAGCTGTGGACGGCAGGTATTTATTGCGATTAATTTTATCATTTGTGTTTTTTAATATTGGTGTCGGCGGAGATTGTTGGAGATTAATTTGTACTCTTGGCGGAGTTACACAATCGTGATTGCATAATTATTTAATAACAGACGAGTTTACTTTCTTGGAATTACTTACTTACTTACTGGCTTTTAAGGAAGCCGGAGGTTCATTGCTGTCCTCATCCTCACATAAGCCCGCCATTGGTCCCTATCCTGAGCAAGATTAATCCATTCTCTATCATCATATCCCTCCTCCTTCAAATCCATTTTAATATTATCTTCCCATCTACGTCTCGGCCTCCCTAAAGGTCTTTTTCCCTCTGGCCTCTCAACTAACACTCTATATGCACTTCTGGATTCGCCCATACGTGCTACATGCCCTGCCCATCTCAAACGTCTGGATTTAATGTTCCTAATTATGTCAGATGAAGAATACAATGCGTGTAGTTCTGTGTTGTGTAACTTTCTCCATTCTCCTGTAACTTCATCCCTCTTAGCCCCAAATATTTTCCTAAGCACCTTATTCTCAAACACCTTTAGCCTATGTTCCTCTCTCAAAGTGAAAGTCCAAGTTTCACGTCCATAAAGAACAACCGGTAATATAACTGTTTTATAAATTCTAACTTTCAGATTTTTTGACAGCAGACTGGATGAGAAAAGCTTTTCAACCGAATAATTACAGGCATTTCCCATATTTATTCTGTGTTTAATTTCCTCCCGAGTATCATTTATATTTGTTACTGTTGCTCCAAGAGTTTTGAACTTCTCCACCTCTTGAAAGGATAAATTTATGCATAATATTAACATTACGTAAATAATACAATAATAACAGAATAGCTCACTTTGTTCAGAACCTAAAATATTAATATAAATTAACAATATTCTTCAAACTATTCACGACTGTACACAACTCCACAGAATGATACTATGCGTTGTTTATGTGAACTGCTTATCCTTTGCAGTGAGCGGAAGAAGTGCGAGGCTCGGCTGAGATCTGTACTCTTCGCTGTAATCGACTGAAATCTACTGTTTTGGTACGAACTTTCTACCTATGGTTATAACTAGCATTGTATACGATTAAAATTAAATAACATATGATAATAAAATTTGCATAAAATAAAAAATAGGTAATAACAAATTTTGGTCCCGCGCCGTGGCGTTGTGGTCTAGGGCATCCTGCCTAGGACTTGCTTTACGGAATGCGCGCTGGTTCGAGTCCTCATGGGGGAAGAAATTTTCTCATAAAATTTCGGCCAGTGTATGGGACCGGTGCCCACCCAGCATCATGACGCACTTAGGGAGCTACGATAGGTGAATCCGGTTACGCAAACCAGCTTTAACGGGTGGGAAGCTCATCGTGCTAACCACACAATACCTCCATTCTGGTTGGATGATCGTCCACCTCTGCTTCGGCATGTGATCGTGAGGCCAGCAGCCGGCTGGTCGGTCTTAGCCCTTCGTGGGCTGTAGCGCCACGGATTATTATTATTATTATTATTATTATTATTATTATTAATAATAATAATAAAGAATTTTTAATTGGGTACGAAGTACTCCGCGCACCTGCTCATGAAAAATAAGTGGATAAATTCGCTGAAGGGCTAACAAGCAAACATTCTGTTGGAGGCAGATAAAAGGTTTTTTCTTTCAACATATCAATTATGTCAAAAGAAGTGCTTATGGAAATTTTGGCCACTCGACCCCAATTCCGAGGGCTTTAAAAAATAAGTTCTCCATGAGACGTTGACAGAAAGGAAACACAATTTCATTGAAAAAATTTATTGGAAAAGACAGAAATTGTTGAGCTATTTTTCAACATGTTCCCCACCGGAATTGAGACATTTGTCATACCATGGGATCGACAGAGAGGTGCAGACGGCTGTTAAACGCTGGTTCCGATCCCAGGCGGCTGACTTCTACGACACAGAGATACAAAAATTGATCCCATGGTGTGACAAATGTCTCAATTCTAGTGGGAGATGTGTTGACAAATAGCGCAACAATTGCTGTGTCTGTTTGAATAAATCTTTCCATGAAATTGTGTTTTTTTTCTGTAAACTGCTCCAGGGGAAATCACTTTCTGAACGGCCTCGTAATTGCGGTCGAGTGCGGTTGACTTTTTTATCTGTCCTCATCAGAATGTTTGCTTGTAAGTCGAAACTGTAAAGGTGTGAATTAAATAACCCAACAAATTGGAAAGAAACTGCAAAGACAGTGTGTCACCAACGCAAATAATAGGCCTACACATTGCCACAATTGAAACTTCTTTTCTGCACATAGCAAGGCCTCCAGCGATGGTAAACATTGCAGCTTTGTCGGAGAGGTATTCAATAAATTATGTGCATCGTGAGTAGTTTAAATATAGGCGTAACTGCATGAGGTAGGTGGTAAGGAAATACAACGTATTGCGCGTCATACATTTCAATAGTTTCAAGACACCGGCCGGCGATAGTTTCCAAGAACAAAACCATCCTGAGTAGTGGGATTACGCAACGAGGCAATTTCCATCGCTGATAGGCTGCAGAAACTGTGGCAGCCAGTCGTAGACTATCAGTCGATCGCGGTGAGCGGTGCGCCTTTCAGGTGACAGACACGGGCATTGTGATAGCAGCTGCATCAACACGGTCGTCACGCGGACCGCGTCAGTGATCGTGTCTCGTGCATGGATATTCCGCTTCCTTCACCAGCTTGCCGTAAGTAGAGATTCATACTGGTATCGTTTAAACTTCATGCATTTGTTCTTTACAGCGTTTCCGACATTGCGCATAAACACGGTTTCCAGAAACATCAGAAAAAATACGGGACACTCAGCACTGCTTTTAAAAAAAATTGAGCTTTGGTGTACATTTTCCATCGCGCTTATTGTGTTGTCTTTGAAATTATGAAAACAATGCAAATAAATTAAATTAAATACTAGTCTATTATTGTCCTCTTGAGAAGATTAACTCCATATGTAGGTGAAATTGTTGTGGATCATCCGTGTGGTTTTAGGCGTAATAGACTATTGATCAGATTTTTTGTATTCAACAGATATTGGAGAAAAAAATGGGAGTGTAAGGGTGCAGTACATCAGTTATTAATAGATTTCAAAAAGGCATATGACTCGGTTAAGAAAGATGTACACTTAGGGTGGTATCCATTTGTTCTGAATAAAATTCCACTGGTTTTGAGTAAACTAATAATATAGTTGTTGCGATTTTTCAGGGATTTGTATTTTTATTTAGTTGGTTATTTAACGATGCTGTATCAACTACTAGGTTATTTGGCGTCAATGGGATTGGTGACAGCGACATGGTATTTGGCGAGATGAGGCGGAGGATTCGCCATAGATTATTTGACATTCGGTTTACGAGTGAGGAAAACCAATCGGGAATCGAATCCACGCCCGAGCGCAACTCTGAATTAGAAGTTCCTCTGTCGTCTGAGCTAAGCCACTGGCTTCAGGGATTTACATTTTTCGAATGGAGTCAAGAACGGGCACGGAATGGTGAGGATCGCGAACGGAAATCACGCACAAAAGTGAGTCGCGCCTTGAAAAAGTTTGGGAACCACTGTTCTAAGAAATACTGTACATTCTCAATTAATTGTGTCCATTTTATTTTTAAATACTTTTTTAAATAATGGACTAATATTTACTTACTTTTGGCTTTTAAAGAAGCCGCAGGTTCATTTCCGCCCTCACATAAGCCCGCCATCGGTCCCTATCCCGTGCAAGATTAATCCATTCTCTATCATCATATCCTACCTCCCTAAAATCCATTTTAATATTATCCTCCCATCTACTTCTCGGCTTCCCCAAAGGTCTTATTCCCTCCGGTCTCCCAAATATGCATTTCTGGATTCCCCCATATGTGCTACATGCCCTGCCCATCTCAAACGTCTGGATTTAATATTCCAAATTATGTCAGGTGAAGAATAAAATACATGAATTTCTGCGTTATGTAACTTTCTCCATTCTCCTGTAACTTCATCCCTCTTAGCCCCATAAATTTTCCTAAGCACCTTATTCTCAAACACTCTTAACCTCTGTTTCACAACCATACAGAACAACCGGTAATATAAATGTTTTATAAATTTTAACTTTAAGATTTTTTGACAGCAGATTGGATGTTAAAAGCTTCTCAACTGAATAATAAAAGGCATTTCCCATATTTAATCTGTGTTTAATTTTCTCTCGAGTATCGTTTATAATATTTGTTACTGTTGCTCCAAGATATCTGAATTTTTCCACCTCTTGAAAGGAGAAATTTCCAATTTTTATATTTCCATTTCGTAAAATAATCTGGTCACGAGACATAATCATGTACTTCTTCTTTTCGGGATTTACTTCCAAATCTATCACTGTACTTGATTCAAGTAAAATTCCCCTAATAGTTTGTGGATTTTCTCCTAACATATTCACGCCATCCACATAAACAAGAAGCTGATATAACCGGTTCAATTCCACACCCTCTCTGTTATCCTGGACTTCCCTAATGGCATATTTTAAAGCAAAGTTAAAAAGTAAAGGTAATAGTACATTTGTTTGCTTTAACCGCAGTGAATTTGAAAAGTACCTTACAGAAACTGCCTATACGGACTTTGCCGTACGTTTCACTGAGAAACATTTTAATTAATCGAACTAGTTTCTTGGGAATATAAAATTCAATAAGAATATTATATAAAACTTCTCTCTTAGCTGAGTCATATGCCTTTTTGAAATCTATGAATAACTGATGTACTGTACCCTTATACTCCCATTTTTTCTCCAATATCTGTCGAATACAAAAATATCTAATCAATAGTTTATCTATGACGCCTAAAACCACACTGATGAACCCCAATAATTTCATCTACATATGGAATTAATCTTTTCAAAAGAGTAGTGGACAGATTTTGTACGACGTGAACAAAAGTGTTATTCCTCGAAAGTTACTACAGTTAGTCTTGTCTCGGGAGTATGTTATGTTAATTTAACAGTAAGTTTAACTTGATGTTAGCAGTGACAACAGTTGATGAAACATTTCTTCCCTTAAGTTTACTGTTAAATTGCCTTAATGACATGTTAAATATTTAACAAAGGTTGATGAAACTGGGCCCTAAATGTTACTTAACAGAACCTATTCTTACCGCAGTAATATAGGACACATTTTCTAAAAGAACAGCATTAGGGGTTTAATAACACATTGTAGGCCAACTAATTGGCATTTAGATATTGCGTAATTTTGAACAAAATATGTTTAACCCTTCTCCGGACAACCAGGTTCCGTCGAGCCCTGGCACTACTATTTTTGGGAATAAAATTAAAGCTATAACTTCTATCTACTTGAAATTTCATGACTTTGTTAATTTCTGTCTTTTTTATATCTAGGGAGAAGGAAAATGTTGTAGTATTTTGCACAAATGTTCTAGAACACTTTTACTTCTTTAAAGTCTTAACCAGGCATGCAGGGTCTATTGGACCATAGTATATTTTATTGGTTTTTCTCACTTCCTAACGAGGTTTCACTCTTTCAAACCATTCAGTGATAATCTGACGACAATGGAATGCTGGAAAAATTATTTCCGAACCTCAACAACAATGACATTTTAAAAAATGGACCAGTTATGCGTTATAATAAATATAAGTAAGTGAGTGTGAAGTTATGCTAGCCATAATGCGGTGTAGTTTATAATAGAAAGAGTGACTGAATCTCTCACCTTTACTTTATTTTTATAAGGGAGTAATTATTATGGAAAAGCCGAAGAAAGTCAAAGAAACAAAAGTACGGTCTTTAGATGTTACAGTATATTTGAATGCATCTTAGTTATGCTGTTATACTGAAGAGTTGTAATTAGGTCAAATATTCTGACAGACTCAGCGTAAGTACTTGTGTGAAGAATCCATTCAGGATTTGCTTAGAAAACCTGACCTAAGAAAAGACGATTCTACCTACGAGCCAGACGATAACGCCGATAATAGCAAATCTGATCATCAGAGTGAAGCATCAGAAGTTAGTAATCATCATTTAGAGCCACAATATGACCCTGAGACCCCTGATGATGAGAATCTATCTATCAATGAGAAAAGAAATTATCACCAATGTGATCACAACAGGTTAGTGTCGACCGTCTAGAACTACGATATGGGGGGAAGCACTCGTTCAAACTACTAATATTTTGGTAAAGATGGCACCACGTGGAACTCTCAGCCTTTTCCGACAGGCTGAGCTAGGGCTCACAATATATCAAAGGGTCAGTAAATAAAGTCACTCTTTCACCTGGGAAATCTATTGATGCATTCAATCTTTACACTGATTCAATTATAAGTGATATGGATAAATAATCAAGAGGCTGAGCGGCTGCATTTAGAAAGAAATATTGCACACCCATGGAAGTGTTGTAACGACACTGAATTGCGACCATTTTCCGGTCTACTAGTAACTGCAGGACACCTCAAAGCAAATTACACTAATTATGACATTCCGTGGAGCAGCTTGTATGGTGTTCCAGTATTTAGAGCGACCATGGGTCTCAAGAGATTGAAATCTTTGCTAGCGTTTACTTGCTTTAATGACAAAACAACAAGATCCATTTGCCGTGAGAAGGATAAGTTTGCCCTGGTTATAGATGTCTGGGAAAATGAGAATTCGAATTAAAAAAAAATATATTAGGCCTATATTCCTTGTACTGATATAACGGTTGATGAGCAACTTATTCCATTCCGTGGTAGATGTCCTTTCAAGGAATACATGCCATCAAAATCTGACAAATATGGTATGAAAGTATGGTGGGCTTGTGACTCCAAAACCTTCTATCTCCTAAATGGTCTGCCATACACCAGAAAAGAAAACTGTGTAAGGGTACACTCTGGAGTAGGTCGAAGGGTTGTAGAAACACTGTCTTATCAAAGAACAAACACAAATGTAACTTGCGATAACTACTTTACTGACAAAGAACTCGCTGAGAAGCCCCACAGTAATGGTCTCACCTTAGTTGGAACAGTACACAAAAAATATGTATATTCATCTCTCCTGAGTTTCAACCAAATAAAAGACGGCCAGAGTGTTCATCCATCTTCGGATTTACAAAATATGTAACATTGGTTTCAATGTACCAAAACCAAATAAGGCAGTTGTTCTTTCTGCAATGCACCACACACAAACCATTTCGGAAGAAGAAAAGAAACCACAAATTATTCTTCACTGTAATAGCATAAAAGGTGATAATGACACACTCGATCATTAGTGAATGCATATGCGTGCAAGAGACATACAAGTCGCTGGCCATTTGCATTTTTATGAATCTTTTAGATGTATGTGGAATTACTGCATTTGTTGTGTGGATGAGCCTTCATCCTTCGTGGAATTTTGGAAAACAGAACAATAGGAGGTTGTTCCGTGTAGCTGTTGCTGAAAGTCTCATCCAACCTCAAATTGAAAGAAGACCTAGAGTAGGACTTGAGAAAAAACTGTAATGACCATTGCTCCTTTCATGCCAAGAGCTAGTAGGCCTCTCCATGATCGGCGCCCCAACCACAGGACAGCACTAAAAGTTGTCATATGTACCAATATGAAAAAAGTCGCAAAAAAAGCAAAGCTGTGACAATTGTGGCCAATCTGTGTGTAATGAGCACAGTGAAGTGACCCGTGTGTGTAAAAACTGTAAGAATTATGATGAGTGATGTGTGAGAGTGATGACGTGTGAGTGTGCGAGTGATGATGTGAGAGTGTGAGTGATAACGTGTGAGCGTGTGAGAGTGATGACGTGTGATTGTGTGAGAGCAATGACATGTGAGAGTGATGACGTGTGAGCGTGTGAGAGTGATGACGTGTGAGTGTGTGAGAGTAATGACGTGTGGGAGTGTGTGTGTGTGTGCTAGAAATGAGAAAATCTAAAATTTGTGTAAATGTGTGTGAGTTTTACGGCGAAAGTAAAAAAAAATTGTAGATCATACAATAAACATGTTTCTTTTATCGCATGAAAAAACTACTAAAATTATATCTTTTATGTATATTATCATGGAGACTTTGGTCACTATAATAACATCATTATTAAAGAAGATTAATATTGTGTACAATAAAATTATTTTCTTCTGTCAATTTATTAAAATGGCATGTGGATCTGACGGACCCTCCTTGCCCATCAACGTTACAGAAGTAGGTTGCCCGGAGCAGGGTTAAGAAAGAATGTTTAAAATGTTTTATTTTATGTCGTTTTTTGAAGTCATTGACCGATTTTATTTAATCTAATATAGCCTATTTCTATGTTTCGGTAAAAATTATTAGGCCTACTAAGATCTCATTTTTTAGTAAAACCCGTCAGCCTATTATTTCTGTGAACAGGAATAGGGTAAATTAGGGTCTTTTGGACAGTCGGGCATGTTGGACACTTTGTACTTTAACGTGTTACCTCACCACTTGTGGGCACCACATTCTGCTAGAAGTCAATGACTGAAGTAGCCACGAGTGGGGCTACTTCAGTCATTGACTTCTAGCAGAATGTGGTGCCCACAAGTGGCGAGGTAACACGTTAAAGTACAAAGTGTCCAACATGCCCGACTGTCCAACAGACCCTAATTTTTACCCTATATTTCTGATACAACCTCACAATCTCTTGTCTCAACACCGCAGTAGACAAAGATAATGAATGCATGAAACAAGTAATTAGGAAGCTCCGACATTATGTGATCAGTTACCTTCAATAATCTGTTTATCTCTACATATAATCCAAATGAGAGTGTATCATGTTATTAGAGTTGTCTTCCCGATGTTGATGAACTTTTTATCCTAGACTTTGGAAATGATAAGCTGTTGATCTTCAAATGCTTACATATTTTGCAATCATAAAATTAATGACCTAAATCAGTAGCTATTGTTGTCGTTTAGTCAGCTGTCCGAAGACAGATTGAACCTCACACGTGTTACTGACATATCACCACTTATGAAGCAACTAGGCCAGAAGATAATGTGGTAGAGTGTCCAGTTCCTTTCCAGCACCATTGCATACATCGACGATTAGCTATATATTATACTAATTAGACTTCAGATGTATACAAACAATTGTTCTTCCTCTGACACATCGTCAAGTGAGATGTACTGCCTGATAATAGAGGTACAGTACATATCAGCCAGAACCTCATTCAAAGGCAAAATCAGTGTTGTATTAATAAATAGTGCTTCGCAGAGATTCTCAAAGCCTCTAACATGGAAAACCAATTAGAGATAATGGAGTTGTAATGGGACGGTTTTGAATTTACGTAATTGTCCGGAGAACCGCTTCACTAATGGACTGCATTGAGAAAATAAAATTATTTATAATAATCTACATTTGTTTGCATGTTCACATTTAGAAAATAAAAAGAGGAACTGCATCTTTCCTTATATGCTGATCGTGTATTTGTAAACATAGAACTTCCTTGAATACCGGTACATTAATGTAGACATGCATATTCATTCTGAAAGCAGGAATAACTTCGGCGACAATAACAATACGCAAGTTCTGTGAAAGATCCCCCCCCCCCCTTTTTGAAGTAATTACTGTCACTTTCTTGCTGAAATGTAACTGTGTTAGCGGAGAATATATCTCACTTGACGATATGTGTCAGAGGAAGAACAATTTGTTTGTATATACAGGATGTTGCAAAACTCTATATTCAAGCTTCTAGGGATGATAGAGGAGCCCAAAACAAAGATTTTTCCTTAAATAGCTACTGGTCGGAAACCAATAGTTACGTCAGTAGTCACCTTCGAACGCATCGCTGAGTAGAAACAAGCATCTCTGCGCATCAAAAACACGTCACAATTAGCAGACTGCACACAGCTTTGGCAGAACATTGGATTGGCCGGATTGGGCCCATTGCATGGCCTGTGCGTTCTCCTGACCTTACCCCACTCGATTTTTTTTTGGGACATTTAAAGAGTTTAGTGTATGAAACGCCAATTGTGTCAGAGGAGGACCTCGTTGCTCGGATTCTTGTAGCTGCCGATCACTTACAATATCAACATGGAGTATTTCATTTTCAACGCATAATCACGTCGTTGTACATAATGTATTGAACCAGGAGGCCCCACGTTTGAACAATACATGTAAACAAAATGTCACCAAAACCATTTTAAGTGGTTAACACACTCTCAATGTCTGTCAGCAGTGTCTGCGTTCGAAGGTGATGACTGACGTAATTATTGCTCTCCGACCTATGGTTATATAGGTAACAAAAAATCTTTGTTTTGGGCTCCTCTACCATCCATAGAAGTTTGAGTATGGAGTTCTGCAACACCTTGTATATGAAGCTTGATTAATGTGACATGTAGCTAACCGGCGATGTATGCAAAGGAGGACGAAGAAATTGATCACTCTACCCCATTTATCTTCTGAATTAGTTGCCTCATAAGAACCTTATTGGTATCATTTGTGAGGTTCAGACTTGTCTTCGGGCAGTTGACTAAACAACAATTGTTACTTTGTTATTGCATCTCCCTCAAGATTTATAATAGGGCTATTTTAATCTTAGAGGAGTCTTTGCCGTAGCTCAGGATATAGGCGCGTGTGCCTCCTGATCATGCGGAACTACGCTCGGGCATGGATTGGATTTTTTCAGAATTTTTCCCCAAACTGTAAGGTGAATGTCAGATAATCACATAGCGAATCTTCGGCCTCATCTCTCCAGATACCATCTCGCTATCATCAATTCCATCGACGCTAGATAACCCAGTAGTTGATACAGCGTTATTAAACAACAGACCAGAAATTAAACTTACAAATGAATTCCCGAAGTGGGATACATAGGGTAATTCCTAAAGTATAAGAGAATCAGACGGACTACTGTCTCATTCCAGTATTGGTACACAAAGGAGTTGACTTTGTAGGATATCTCTGCCTCTGTGCAACACCACGGTTTACATGAAGGGGAAAAGAGATAGAAAAAGGTCATATTAATCTATGAAAAACTATATATAAAGTCTTACAAGCACGCATTCTGATGGGGGCAGATAAAAGAGATATTTTTTTTTTTCTTTCACTATGTTAATAATGTCAAAATAAGTGTTTATACAAATTTTGGCGACTCGACCGCAGTTATGAGGATCGTACAAAAGTAAGTTCGCCAGGGGCCGTTAACAGAAAGAAAACACAGTTTCATTGAAAAAAAATTAATTGGAATATACAGGGCAATTGCTGAGCTATTTTTCAACATATTCCCCACCGGAATTGAGACATTTGTCGTACCATGGGATCGACAGAGAGGTGCTGACGGCTGTCAAACGCTGGTTCCGATCCCAGGCGGCTGATTTCTACGACACAAGGATACAAAACTTGATTCCATGGTATGACAAATGTCTCAATTCCAGTGGGGGATATGTTGACAAATAGCGCAACAATTGCTGTATTATCTGTTTCAATAAATCTTTCCATGCAATTGTGCTTTTTTTCTGTAAACAGCCCCAGGGAAAATCATTTTTTGGACGGCTTCGTAATTGCGGTCGAGTGACCAAAATTTGTATAAGCACTTGTTCTGACATTATTTTCTTATATAACATTATATAACTTTTTTCTCTTCTCCCATCAGAATGTTTGCTTATTAGCTTACACTCAGGAAAGGAGTGATCAGAGTATTGAATGAAGGCAACCATATATCTATTGTTTTTATTTTTAGTACTGTGACGCCCACGATTATGATAAGCCAGTTGAAACTGAACGTTCAGTTACTGGCAAAGAAATGATATACCTGTATAGCGGTGCTTATCGGGTGGAGCTGGAACCTCAATAAACATTTCAGCCCAAGTAGGCTTTTTGTGCACACTTGATGGAATAAGTTGCTTGCCGGAGGTGCTGTATAGCTGAGCCGGCTACACCACATTCTCTTCTCCAGCCATCGAATCTGTATACAATATCGCTGATAGTACAATATATATATACCTAGTTGGTTATTTAACGACGCTGTATCAACTACTAGGTTATTTAGCGTCGATGAATTGCTGATAGCGAGATGGTATTTGGCCAAGGATTCGCCATAGATTACCTGGTATTCACCTTACGGCTGGGGAAAATCTCGGAAAAAACCCAACCAGGTAATCAGCTGAAGCGGGAATCGAACCCGCTCCCGAGCGTAACTTCAGACCGGCAGGCAAGCGCCTTAACCGACTGAGCCACGCCGGTGGCTCGCTGATAGTTGTCTCCTATAGCCCACTTCATAGATCTACATGAATCGTTACGTACCTGTCAGAAAATGAAGAACCTGGGCCTCCGGTGTCCCTTAATGCAGATCTATTAGTCGTTTATAGACCTCCACCAATATTCTTTACCAAACTTTGGATAAACCGTAAGAAACACCCACTATTGAATTATTTATTTAAGAAAATGGAGAGATTCTTACCTGAATTTCAAAACAATTAGTTAAAATCCTTTCCATTACCTTCTGTGCATATGATTCAGTAATGGTACACTCACTGGAGCTCATCCTTGAATATTACGCTATAGCCGCACACAACTTTCATCTTATCGAGAACGGAATCTGTTACTCGCCGTTTATTAAATAATTTAACGAATTACAATCCTTCAATAACTGTGTAGTCTGTGGAAAGCGCCGCCGAAACACAACTTGTGTGATTTTTCTTCAGTAGATACGTTTCAACGAGGAAAATGCGTTGCTGTAGGCCTACTGTGTGATAATCGTGTCTAAAAGTACGTATTTTTCAGTAGGGTTCAGACAGTTGATTAAGTGGAATCGTAGTGCAACTGATAAGGAAAACCCACACATAATGTCCTGGGCTGTCCTGTAAGCTAAGTTGTCGATATTCTTTCCGAGCTCCGTTATTTATGTGTGGAAAATTAGTGCTCTGATTTTCCCTACCTCACGTAAAGTGTCCCAGAACTTCATGCACCATTACATTATATATATATATATATATATATATATATATACATGATGTGTGTGTAAAACATAATGGAGGATATTTTGAGCAACTACTCCGAAATTCAGTTAAGATTATCTACATTTACGTAAATAAATTATTAACTAGTTACGCGAAAGATTACTTGCCAGACTGTAGTACCGTTAGACGGCAAGAACGTTATCCCGAAGAGCTGGGGGTCACATAAGTTACATATCAATTCTTTTTATGACTTTTACGTTTGTGAATTTGTGCTCTTTCGGGTGCTCTTGGATTTTTCTAAAAAATCATGCTCTAGTTGAAGTTGCTAAATAACCTACCAGTTGCTAACTTCCTGATGTCACCGACGATTAAATTTCCTAGACTCTGCTAGTTTGAAGAATTCCATTTCTGAAATAGAAACCGGCAAGTTGTAATTGATTATTCTCAAGAATAGAACAATAGGTGAGTATGATAACTAAAAGTCGTGGATGTAATATAACATGAAAGTTTTGTTTGTTATCCTCTCATTCAGGAACAAGTTTCTGATACACGCGTAGTCTAAGACACGAAGAATTTAGTTTAACTCTTCTTTCGAAGTACTATTGCTTCAACCTACTTGGATATATTTTAATGCTCTCCACATTTCGTCTTCTGCCAAATATTACACTGTAGATTTTCTCTACATCAAAGTGTTTAAAAGAAAACATAAAAATGTTTAAGATTAAGTATGCACCTAGTTTCATTCCACCCGGCACCGGTTTCCTCGCAGCCACTTTATTTTCAGAAAACACCACGTCTTGTGTTGATGCTATAGAAATTTACACAATTATCACATTCAAATCTGGCGTAATTAACACACTGTTGAACTGCTTTTGTAATTCGATTATGCTGTTTAGTTACTTCCACGTAAGAAGTAGGCGTACGCCAAAACTCGATAAACAATAACTTTATTACCGCAGCGGCGCAAACGTGTTACGAAACCTCATTTTGCCCTCCTCACCGCACTTAAACACCAGAGAGTCTTTATTAACATAAAAGGAACAAAATCATACAGAAGGTATAGTAGAAATTAAAACTGTCACATCGTTCTTCTGCTGGTTACATGTTTGTTGTAAGATAAGATTCATTTTCGTAACTGAACAGTATAAGCATTATTGCACTACCACTATATATTAATCATCAATTATTGAACACGCGTGGATATGTGAACAACGTTAGCTTACGTGAAGTGTGTTACAGTGGTTGCGCACAAGGCTATAATTACATTATTTAAAAACATTATATATATATAAGTATTGTAACTGTAAAATGGAGAATGATACAAATAGTGATACAATGAGGTTAGTTGGGGACGCTCGGGTTTTCGTCCTGAACCGGCCCGGCTATCAATGTGTTGGTTACTGCGAAGAGCACGTGCGCGTCTCCGGCACTTTTAGGCCTACAATCTTGCTGTTAAAATGCTTAAAAGTTACAGTACTTACTATAGATGAACAAAACTAACTGCCGCTCTCGCTCGCTGTGTTCGTTGCATTTGTCTTTCGAGTCTCGTCTCGTCATTCTCGTGCGCTTCGAGTCTCGCTCATCATTTTGCCTTCTTCCCTCGCTTCTCTTTGCTTCCATATTTCTCTTTCATGCATTCATTATTTTTTTCTCTTTCTTTACCTCTTATTTCCCTTAATTTATCATCTTTCTCGGTCTTTTTTTTACTCTCAATTATCCTTTCTTTCTTTCTTTCTCTCTTTCATTTCATCTCTTTCTTTGTTTCGCCTTTGTACTCTTTCATTTTTTATCCCATTATTCAATTTTTTTATTATTATTTCTCTCCTTCACTTTGCCTTCTTCCGTCGCTTCACTTTGCTTCCATATTTCTCTTTCATTCATTCATTCATTATATTTTTTTTCTTTCTTTACATCTCATTTCCCTTAATTTATCATCTTTCTCTGTCTCTTTTTTACTCTGAATTATTCTTTCTTTCTTGTTTTGTTTGTTTCTTTCTTTTTTTTTCTTTCTCTCTTTCATTTCATCTCTTTCTTTGTTTCGCCTTTGTACTCTTTTATTTTTTATCCAATTATTCAATATTTTCTTATAATTTCTCTCTTTCATTTTGCCTTCTTCCCTCGCTTCTCTTTGCTTCCATCTTTCATGTATTCATTATATTTTTTTCTCTTTCTTTACCTCTTATTTCCCTTAATTTATCATCTTTCTCCGTCTCTTTTTTACTCTGAATTACTCTTTCTTTCTTTCTTTCTCTCTTTCATTTCAACTCTTTCTTTGTTTCGCCTTTGTACTCTTTAATTTTTTATCCCATTATTCAATTTTTTCTTATTATTTCTCTCTTTCATTTTGCCTTCTTTCCTCACTTCTCTTTGCTTCCATCTTTCATGCATTCATTATATTTTTTCTCTTTCTTTACCTCTTATTTCCCTTAATTTATCATCTTTCTCGGTCTCTTTTTTACTCTGAATTATTCTTTCTTTCTTTCTTTCTTTCTTTCTTTGTTTAACCTTTGTACTCTTTCATTTTTTATTCCATTATTCAATTTTTTTATTATTTCTCGCTCATCATTTTGCCTTCTTCCTTCGCTTGTCTTTGCTTCCATATTTCTCTTTCGTGCATTCATTATATTTTTTCTCTTTCTTTACCTCTTATTTCCCTTAATTTATCATATTTCTCGGTCTCTTTTTTACTCTTAATTCTTTCCTTCTTTCTTTCTTTCTTTCTTTCTTTCTTTCTTTCTTTCTTTCTCTCCTTCATTTCAACTCTTTCTTTGTTTCGCCTTTGTACTCTTTAATTTTTTATCCCATTATTCATTTTTCTTATTATTTCTCTCTTTCATTTTGCCTTCTTCCCTCGCTTCTCTTTGCTTCCATATTTCTCTTTCATGCATTCATTATTTTTTTCTCTTCCTTTACCTCTTATTTCCCATAATTTATCATCTTTCTCGGTCTCTTTTTTACTCTGAATTATTCTTTCTTTCTTTCTTTGTTTCACCTTTGTACTCTTTCATTTTCATCCCATTATTCAATTTTTTTATTATTTCTCTCTTTCATTTTGCCTTCTTCCTTCGCTTCTCTTTGCTTCCATATTTCTCTTTCATGCATTCATTATATTTTTTCTCTTTCTTTACCTCTTATTTCCCTTAATTTATCATCTTTCTTAGTCTCTTTTTTCTTTCAGTTTCTCTCTCTCTCTGACTTTCTTTCTCTTTAGCTTAACCTATATTCTACGTTTCTTATTTAATTCCGTCATTGTACTTTTTCAGCCTTGTCTTCTATGTGTACCCATTACTATTAATCGCCAGCTGCATCATTATCCTTTCCATTATGCTCTCTCATCTTCACCACAACCATACACGAACAATGTAATTAGTTATTCTAATCAGCCAGTTGTCGGCGCTGCATAGCAAAATAAACAAATGCAATGCAAGCCGCAGGACTGTATTGCATTGTGTTACGAAGGCAAATCTGCTTGGACACGTTCTTCCTTGTTACACAATGTGCTTCGTTTCCTTGATAGCAGCGTGTGATACGCGATATCTAAAAGCTCTGATTTGAATGCGCCTTGACTGCTAACTGGCGTCCTACTTCAAACAGCTCTATTACATCTGACAACTCTACCACTCGAGTTAAAAGCAGGCTGCAAAATAACGTTGCCGGTCTAGCTTGTACTCGATATGCTTCCTTTTCTATAGCAGTTATTTTTGTTTGATTTTTAACCCTTTTATGGAAGAACTCTATTGTCTCACACTGTTATTTCTTAAACCGCGACGCACTATAAACAAGATAACTACCTCGGGCAATGCGATATATTATTATGTGATTTTGCTTAAATTTATATTTTCTTACGAATTTATTTTCTGTTACTTCATTAAAACTATAGCATAGGCCTACATTTTTTTTGCTGTTATTTATACTCGCTTTAACATATCTGGTCATATCGCGAGTTAATCTTTCTGGGTGAAATCCGAAGGCATTCTGTACATTCTGTATGACCAAAAATTAATCTTAACTTGACTACACTAAGGTTCGTTACATACCCAAGTTTCGAACAGGCAACCCCCCTCGTCTCTAGACCAGCCTCTCCGTGCTTTGCCAGCCCATGTTCTGCAAATGCTGTGGAAAGATGACGAATTGGAGAAATGTTGACAGAATTAGTTGCCTAATGTGTGGAAACGGGAGAGCCCTGAGAAAAACCCCAACTTCGACCTTGTCCGCCACAAGTGTCACTGTGGATTTTCAATGAAAAATAGCAGACCTGACCGGGACTCGAACATGGACCGCCTACGTGACAGACTGAAGGTCTGACCACTCAGTTACTGCAAGGGCCTACGGTTGTAGTAACTGAAAGTAGTTTAGTCTGGCAATTTAAAAGAAGCAATGTATAGTGTTTGAGACATTTTTAAATACAATTATAGTCCGCGTCACCGTTTTTGGCGTGTGAAATAAGTAATGGGAACGTTAAGTGAGAGTGTTTTACATTTTCCACAGTTAGTCTGACAACTGTGTTTGGAAAATGGCTGATGTGGCTTGTATAGGAAGTGGTACCATTCTCGGCTGCACTAGCAACATGCTCAAAAATTGGGCATCATATATCTAGGACACGCGCCAAAAACGCTGGCGCATAAACTTCTTTAGTAATATTGTCACGAAAAAAATGGAGAATAGTCATGGAAGGTTAAAACTTATTTGTGGGTAAGAGAACAACTAACATTTTAAGAGTTCTGATAATCTGACAGTTCTGCATTCCACTTCGGCTGTTGAGTCGTATAAATAAGGTGAAATCCATAACTCCAGTGATAAGATGAAAAGAAAGGATGGTTGCGAACGGAATATAAATAATGTCCTATAAATGTTTACTCTATTGCTTTTTTTATTAAAATATGAGAGGGAATTTTACGTGCTGAAAGTACTCGACATGTAACTTACAACGTTGTTTAATCCGAATAAAACTACTGTAAGAACTTTTTTGTTTGCTCTCAAAAATCAACCGCTCTTGGCTCATTCCGATCCCACGAACTTGAGATCTAATAGCAAACATGACAGCAACCCACCACTGAGAAATAGAGGGATGACTATGCATCTGGCATGTGCTTTACCGCCAAGGAATTTCTAACCTATGACATGCAGTGCATGAGTTACGGGCACTAATATTTACAACACAAATCCAAATATCGCAGCGAGATTATAAATATAATCCTATGTAGCTGAAATGCTTTGTGCAAACAGCAAACGTTATTTCTTGCTATAAATTTTGGTTTGTAAATATTATATTGTGTTGTGCAATTTATGTTGTATTTCATCAAATAGGCCTATGAGATATCTGAACCATTAAAACTGAGAGAGAGAGGATCTCATAAAAACATATACAGTAGCTCTGTCACTAATTAAACTGAACAAATATAACATTTCTGGAGTATAACACGTTTGTGGAAAAAAAAATACCTAATTCTTTTTGGGCTTTTATACTATTCAAATTCCTCGGTCACTCATTTTCTACACATATTGATTTAAACCAGCACTAGATATTCACGTTCTGGAGTTTCTGGCTGTCTGAACAGAGGACAACACAGAATCGTAAAAACAGAGACAAACAATCAGCCCTGTGGTATGAAGATAAGTTTTCATTGATCATGCTGGAATCTAATCCCGAACTCCTGTGTTGAAAAAAGCTCTTTTCTTTCTCACAAAATCTCCAAATAATTATAATATAATTCCATGTTATCAACAGATTATATTCACCTATAGGAGTGCTGCAAAAGTAAGAACACATGCTCTGAATGGCTCGCGGAGTAAACATTGAAGGCCACTCCTATATAGGAGGACTTAGCCCTATATGGGACGCTAATGACTGATTCATTCATTCGCATTTTCATAATATCCAAATTGAGCCTCAGCGTAGCTCAGTAGTAGGGCACCCACTGCTTAATACTGGGGTCCTGGGTTCGGTCCTCGGCTCCCGAGAGAATTTTTCTCCGTAATTAACTAATATTCAAAGCTTATTCACAAATTATTCGTAAAATCTCATCTTGAACCGCTTAAATCATTATAAATTTCACAAAATCCGAAATGTTACTTCTGGTACTTACATATTTTACCACGTATAAATATAGTCTACGTATAAATATAGTCTACTGGGTGTTCATTTCAAAGTGTGTCATGACGTCACTGTTGTGAGTTAGCGATTTGAAGCGAGTTTCAGCTTTTATGTCAGAAAAGTTGCCTATTATTCAAGGCGTTCAATCTGAACTTGAGAACGTGTAGTGTATAACTTGAACGTCGTAGCAACAGATGGCGGCCTGTATGGTCTGTGTGCTACCATAACCTCTGTCGAACTGTGTTTTGCGCAGGCAAGTCCTACGCAGGGTATTTGTTATCATCGGTTGCGTACCGCAACATTCCATAACACAAATCAAATGCTCCGTGTCCATGTTGACCGTCGAAGTTAATGTCAACAAATACGTAAGTAATCGTCTTAACCCTCTCCCAATATCCCGACAGTAAGAAAAAAACTCACCTCAGTACGTGTTTCCAAACAGTTCACATTCCTGCCACTACCGGTGTTACCGTACGTATCGGTAAGTACTCTTCAGAATGAACGCCGTACTTGCCAGGCAACTTCTCTGGCACATAAGTAGTACTCTGCGGAAGTGTAGGAAGATTGAATTCTCTAGGCTCATCGGCTAGCCACATGACGACATACAGCGAGCCATGACACACTTTGAACTGAACACGCAGTATAAGGGATCGCATTTCTCTTGCTCACTATGTATATTTGTTGATGTCCTTTTGGAAAAAAAGTATTTGTCATTTTAAGCATATTGAAGGAAGCAAAGTCTTTAAGCTTATGCCCATCTTTGTTTACATGTGCTTCTCCGTAGGTTCCCGTGACCCAGTTGTATTGGTAAATTTCCCTCCCTGGCATTTAAATCTCTACACTAATATAACTGTCATCTAAAAAAATATATTGATTAACAGAAATTAGAAACCTCGGTATATTAATTGGCAAATTACATTTTCACAACCACATTGTTTATATTTATAACCATGCAATAAGAATGTTAGGAATAATACGGTCAATTACTTATTCCTTTTCAACATCTGACTCTCTTTTAATGCTATACTATACATTAGTGAAAACGAAACTCGAATATACATCTGTAGTTTGGAACTCTATTATAATTACTGATTCGGCAAAACTGGAAAGTATTGAAAGGACATTTATATCATTATGTTCTTACAGATTTTTCCCTAATAACTCCGGGTATAATTTATGAGGAAAAATGCGAGCACTTTAAATGTCGAAGCTTGTATGCTAGACGTCATGATCTCGATTACTTATTCTTATGTAAGGTCCTTAAGGGTGACATTAATTGTCAATCGTTATTAAACAGTGTCAGCCTTCGTATTCCTATGAAGGACATGAGACATCACAGACTCTTCTATATTAGACATTCTAGATATTTCTCTCCGGTCTCCAGATGTATTAAAAATGCAAACTTACACGCAGGCGATTTCGATCCATTCAATGTATAGAAATATTAGAAAATGGCAATGTCTTTGCTTAATATTACTTGCATAATCTTTCTACACAAATTGTTAATACTTTCTGTAAGAATTAACTCCTTTCCATAACATATAACAGTATTAATTCTTGTAAATTAATCATTGTTATCTTTGTTCTTCATTTTGTTGTTATTATCTCAAGTATTTAATTTGTACCATAGTTGTTCATTTTAATGTATTAATTGTATCACTGTGCTGGACTTTTATTGGCCAATGGCTGTTGTCCAACACATAAATATCAATAAATAAATAATTATTGAAGCCTCACAAATGATATTCAGCGAGTAGCATTAAGTTTTATAAGAAGAGACGAAATCAGTAATAAATATAGGCTAAATCAATAAATATAATTTAATTGAAGTGGAAGTTGTGTGACAAAACAAATCTATACAATCATATTCCTTGCAAGACATTAAAATTTAAACTGCCAGAAACTAGTGTTCGGAGACAGAAGACTCGATGATCAATGAAAAATAAGAAATTCTGAGCCTAATTCGTGATGATGATGATGATGACGACGACGATGATGACGACGACGACGACGATGATGATGATGATGACGATAAAATAGTGTCATGAAAGAAACAAATTACAATATTTCCTTTATTTTGAAGTCCATATTTTGATTTGTCATATACATTTCGAACTATATTAACAGAAAAAAATGAAAGGATTTTGTTGAACGGAAATTCGACTTCAGTTTCATGGAAATATTTACGTCATACCCAATAATGTAAACGAGTCCATTCCAATACACAAGGGACGTCCGAATATATACGTAACCTGCTTGGAAGATGTTATTATAATCCATGTGAAGTTGCAATTTATTTTTAAAATAATGTTACTCAGTTGTGCTTCAATATGCAGGCGAAACGCATGCACAATATATGCGTAACTATAGAAAGTTAGGCATTTTCATGTGCTAATATACAGTATACCAGTTAATTGCTAATTTTATTGTTCGTGGCTCAGAAATAGTTTTAAATTTGTTCGCTTAGTAGGACATCTAATTTAATTTGACTATTATTCATAGCTTATTTCGTTCCGTTCATTAGGAAAACTTAAATGTTACAGCAAATTGTATTTAATAGTCCTAATTCCATTAACTTAATTCTTGTTTAGACATTTCACGCAATAATAGGGATTTCCTTCAATCACCTATCACTTTTTTAATCGGTTATTTAACGTGGCTTAACACAAGTTATTTAATGGGATTGATGATAACGGAAACAAGATTTGACAGAGTTAGGAACCAGGATGTGAGGGAGGAATGCAATATTACAGATGTCGAGACATTTATTACAACGAGAAAAAGGGAATGGAGCTCCCATGTGGATAGAACTGACGACACGAGACTTATTAAGGCAGCAAAGAACCTACGTCCTAGAGCAATGGTCGTCAGCACTCGCTGAAATGTGCAAAGGGTACGCTGTGCTGTCCCGTGTGCACTGTAGTGCAACAGGGAGAGATAGTGAGCATACCCGCTAACAGCTACGGAGTGCATCCTAGTGCCGACCCCTCTAGAGGAAAAAGAGAAGTGGGCAGACCTCTCAAGAGATGGGTTTTATTTTATTGGGTTATTTTACGACGCTGTATCAGCATCTAGGTTATTTAGCGTCTGAATGAAATGAAGGTGATAATGCCGGTGAAATGAGTCCGGGGTCCAGCACCGAAAGTTACCCAGCATTTGCTCGTATTGGGTTGAGGGAAAACCCCGGAAACAACCTCAACCAGGTAACTTGCCCCGACCGGGATTCGAACCCGGGCCACCTGGTTTCGCGACCAGACGCGCTGACCGTTACTCCACAGGTGTGGACCAAGAGATGGAATAAGACGTAATCATCATTGACATACCGGTATTGTGTGTAAATAAACAGGCTTATGCCTATAGAAAAGAAGAAGGTGGTGATGATAACGGGATGGTACGTTTGCGAGACGAGTCCCAGAATTCGCTATGTATTACCTGATATTCGCCTTACAGTTGGGGAAAACGTCGGAAACATCTAACCAGTAATTAGATCCTATACCTTTATGATGACCTATATGATAGTATGAAAAAAAACATTAGAATAGATTCATTTGAGTACACGCATATTTTTTTAAATTGGAGTGGATGCAGGAGAAATCTTAATTGTAATTTATTATTAAGGGGACGCAGAGGTGAATATTTCAAAATCCACAAAATTTATCCGATTTGTTTGAAATTGATCATGGATACTGAATATGTTTTAGTAATGGACATACCAAGTTTCAGCTTTCTAAGTACAATAATTCTGTAAATATTAATAATTTTATAAAACTTTATATCGTTTGATATAAAATGCTCCATGCACCATATTGTAAGAAATTTTCAATATTTCTTTTTATTTATATGTTCAGAGAAGGCATATAAATAATGATAAGTATTAGTTTATTATGGGAATAATATACAGGGACATCATTTTATTTTTATTTCAATTTTTATTTACCTGAGTTTTTGAATGTACTTCACTCCCACCCCTTCTACTAATGAAGTTCAACCGTTCTCCACGCAGATCCAAGACCGCATATACAGTCATAGTAGCCTTACGGTCATAGTAAACAGTACTTTCCAAAAATATGTTTGCGTTTTCCAGTGACGAAAGAACTTTCAATATTGAATTATATTTTCGCACAGGTACTGTCGTCAATTTGCCTACGTTGTATCCGGGTTTCCCCCACCAGCTTTTATTCGCCAGCTAGTGGCTGGGCTGTCTTAGCTCTTTTCTGAGAACATTAATTTCTGTTAGGAATTTGACGTCTACGTAATATTATACAACTGTTTAAAATAACTTAAATAAAAGGGCCTCGTTAAGTAATTAACTGTCACGTGATTTCGTCCCTTTCTACGACCCTACGGCATAACCACTTGGACGGACAGTAGATAGTATGTCTGAGTAATTTTATCTTTTCGGATCGGACAGAAGTGAAGATTGAATTTACAGTACGTAAGGTACTCTTTTATAGAGTAGGTACAGAATTATTTCAACATGAGTTACTAGTACGAAGAACGAAACTGGTAATTGAGATTAGGTACAATAGTCTATAGTGCGATAATATGCACATTAGAACTGAAGCCTGTATCGAAATGAACGGCTACCATTTAAAAAAATGTGTTTAAATATCCATATTATTATTATTTTTCAATTCAACTTAATTCTCTATATTGTACGTTAATGTACTGTAGACAGTATAATATACACTGCATAATGAATACGTCCACATGGATAGCTCAGTTCGTGAGTAAAAACACTCATTGTTAATACTGTAATGTGTTTTGATTAAACAAAAACCTAATGAACATGATCAAACTCAAAAGCGCAATATTTCCTAGTTTACGTAAATGGATGAACTACTTTTCTTCCCTCCTATATCTAGTAAAGTAATTTGTTTGTATATTACGCCAGTACCACCGAACTCCAGCCGTGGAAGGGGGTAGCAAACGGCGTTGATCCAGAGGTATAGGCAAGTTAATATTAGAAATGTTAGTAAAAATAAAATGATGTCCCTGTAGTAATACAGTTATCTTGGTTTTAATTTCATACTTTTAAAGGGCACAAAATCAAAAACTAACATTGGAATATGAAAATAAAGATAATAAAAATATAAAAAACCAAATTTTCATTTTTTCTTCAGTTTTGTTCGAAAATTTCACCTCTGCCTCCACTTAAAGCAACCTGAAAAGTGTTCCGTTATTCTTTCTCGAAATGCGTAGAATTTCACGTTCTTGTAGAAAATGATATTAAAAATGAGCAGCGGCAGAAGGATCGGAGAAAGGAAGGCTGAAAGAGACGGCGTGACTGTGAGCAAAATTGGACGGAGTATTAGTCTGGCGGCGTCTCTCCTTCCGTATTCATACTTCTCTCAAGAAAATCCCTGATATGGGACATTCCGTTCGAGACAAAATCCCACACAGACTTGCTGCCATGACGACAGCCAAAGACATTGAATTTTTAAGGCAGCCAGAGAGAAAGAAATAAGCGTATGGATTGAGAAGGCGTTTGTTGGAGGTTGTTGGGACGTGCCGGCGGCACGTATGAGTGGGAAGGGGATGTAAGTTTTTAAATTTCTCATGAGCTGATAATAATGCTATAAATCAGGGAACTGTGCTTGAAAAAGTCTCGGGGTGGAACGTGGTGAATAGAGGTCTTAAATGCCTCCAGTCACGTGCACAGTCCTAAGGGTTGAGGAAGAGGGGTGCATATTCGGGCTGCTCTCTCACCGCCACATCTCCCCCCAGAGGTCTCATGAATTTCTGACGTAACGCTACGTGTACCATCCAGTGCATATATGGGTTTAGCTCACCCACTCCACAACATCGTCTTCTTCTTGGAGCCTACACCGTTAAAACCAACCCTTCTAAATAGGATTCCCATCGAGAAAGTAGGTTTCAGAGTCATCAGTGTGTTAAATTGCATGTCCTTTCTGAAAAGCAAATAAGGCCATAAGATGACCAAGCTTATTTTAAATCGCATGCTCTTTTTTCTTGAAAGGAATAAAAGCTCCCTCGAGATACAATAGGTTTTGGAATAAATGGGGCCGTCTATTGCTTATCTTACAATGTTGTATTAATATGTTACATTACATTGATGAACGTTTTCGGCCTATTTATGGCATCTTCAGATCTTAAAAAGTTGTCTTTTATACATACTTAATATTATGCCACATTGGTTAAATGAATCCTATAGATTCAAACTCCCCTATATACACTTTCACAAATTGAAGGATTTTGATAAAAACTGGTTCCAAATAGAGGAACTTTTCAACTTAACAGTGACTTTTAACAAATCTTTTGATTTAAATTTAGTTGCTTTTGAATTCAAACTATATAAATCATTAGAATACATTCTTAGCAAGCAATATGCGGACATAACTCAGTTATGAACAAAATGGTCTTTAGGGGGTTTTGAATCTAGAGGATTCAAATCATGCAATACATAACTAACAAACAACGAAATCATAATTACACTATTTGTACAGTACAATGTCACTTCATAATATGTTAAAACACAAAACACTATTTGAATGGAACAGATTAAAACAGATCTATAAAACATTAACATTAAAACATTAACAGATGACACTTAATAAAACTCTTATAAGACGGATGTCGTTTTCGTCGTTCATTTTGTTTGTATATTCTGATAAAAAAAGTTAAACACAATTGGACATCTGTGTTATGTGGTGAATTGTTTGACTGTATCAAGTGTTGCAAAATTTTCTAGCGTTTTATAGATCTGTTTTAATCTGTTCCATTCAAATAGCGTTTTGTGTTTTAACATATTATGAAGTGACATTGTACAATCAACAGCTGTTTGAGGACACAGTAATCACAAGTTCGCCTTAAAAATAGTGTAATTATGATTTCGTTGTTTGTTAGTTATGTATTGCATTTAACCAATGTGGCATAATATTAAGTATGTATAAAAGACAACTTTTTAAGATCTGAAGATGGCATAAATATGCCGAAAACGTTCATCAATATAATGTAACATATTAATACAACCTTTTAAGATAAGCAATAGACGACCCCATTTATTCCAAACCTATTGTATTTCTGCTTATCGGTTAAAACTACCAACAAAAAGAAAATATCCCTCGAGATAGCTATCCTGTAAGTAGGATCCCAGTCAGTAGATCTAAATAAATTATGTATAATATCAGAAGATCCAATAAAATGAGTTCAAAGACAGTAGGTCTAATAAGAGAGATCTAAATCTTTTTGGTTTAAATGTTGACACATAGGTGTAATAGGAATCCACGTCCAATTTTGTGACGATAAGTAAGTCTACCTAGAGGCAAAAGACAAATACACATTCTGTGCAATGACTGCGTTACCTATATTTTATTCAGGTTGGCTTCTAAGTTATAACCAGGCTTCGGTTCTGGGCACAGAAACGCACGGACGATATAGTTATGTTGGTCGAGTGGAGTGGGATATGGAGCGCGCCGTTACTTCGTGTCTCAACATGTAAACAGTCCGTCATAGTACGGCACAAAATCTATTTCACTCTGTACAGATGCAGTATATACAGTACATTCCTGGTGTAGACAATAAATGTCTACCATTAAAGTATTAACGTGAGTCGTAACCTTCAATCAGCTGTCCCTACGCCAAAGCCTGTTACACGTACCGCAGCCAAGCAGCAATACACACAACGGTAATGCATATTACGAACCCACCTGTGCTGTTGCAGTCACCCTTCCACACGGGTCATGACGTCATTTATACTCCGTGTACTCTAAACCTCATACTGGTTACTCTGTGTCCCTAGACCGAAGTCTGTTTATAGCAACTATTCGAGCATGAGTAAAGATCGTTTTCTTAGCCCCACAATATTAGAGTGAGTATAAGTGTGCACGAGGTATACATTACGTCACGTGTCTTTCACTAAACACTATGCCCACAAACACAAGTAACGCGCACTACAGGGCCACTCTGCAAGAGATTCCTTACTCCTAAACAAGTACAGTATATTTCAGTTCAGTAATGTTTATGAAATTAAATTTTACATCAAAAATTATTGTAATATAGGTTTAAACATTTGATTCAGGGCCGTATCTGTGTTACAGTTGTATCAGGATTTTAAGTTAAAATTTTACAATAAAGATTATCGTAATATGGGCTTAAACATTGCATTAAGAGCGGTATCTATGAAACAGTAAAATTTTAATTTATAATTTTACATCAAAGATTGTTGTAATATAGGCGTAAACATGTTGTTAAGAGTAGTGTATCTGATATAGTAATATTTTAAGTTAAAATTGTATATCAAAGATTGTTGTAATATATGCTTAAACATTTCATTAACAGTAGTGCCTGTGAAACATTAACTTTTTAAGCTGGAATTTTACATTAAGTTATGTTTATTCTTTTGTAATACACAACACAGCCCCGTCCTTGATGCGGGAGTAGTCTGTTATCGTAAAGCACCACGCGCCACTACTCTTCTTCAAGTCATTTGGCTCATTGCACAACCAATTGAACCAAAGTTTCTGTGTAACCTTCGGCGTTGGACCTCGGACTCATTTCGCCATCATTAATTTACATATCATCAATACCATAGTCCTGGTTCAGTTCACAGTGCAACGTGTTGTACTTGTACAAGCGCGGCCGTTCGACTACCCAATCATTCATAGAACAGGGGTGGTAAGCACAATAAGCCCCAGGTTGCAGTGCAACCCTTCGGTCCTCCTCTGTACAAGAGGAAAAAAACTTACCCGATATCAAAAATAAATCCTATTCATTCGTTCGTTTGTTCGTTCGTTCATTCATTCATTCGTTCATTCGTTCATTCGTTCATTCATTCATTCATTCATTAATTCATTCATTCATTATTACTATTATTTTACAATAAATGTCAGAACTCTAACGGACAGGTGAATACTGCTATTAAAATGAGTTTAAAATCGACAATGTACAATATTTAATATCTGCACTGCGGAACTGTCAAAACAACCTTTCCAATATGTTTCACAGCAAATTAAATTTCATAATGTATCAGACTGTATTACAATGTCGGTACTAGGCGGTAGGTCTTTTTATAATAAAGGTAGCATTTTTATAATTCGAACGTCCCACAGCACCAAGCACAGGGATTACATAGAAGTAGAAGTAGGAAGACTATGTCTTATGTCGATATAGGTTTTGTTACTCTGACAGTGAAAAATTAGAGAACGGAAAACGATTATGGATAAAAAGATATTCAAATCTAAATATGTCATTCTTTTTAAGTTCAAGGGAGGGTTCAGACCCGGTAACCTCCCATTTGCGTACGCCCCGATTGGATTATTGTAAGTGGATTATTTTAAATAATGTTCATAGTTATACACGGTGTCATTCGTTTTATACTTAGTAATGTACGGTATATGAATTTCTGGCATACTAATACTGCATAATTGCAGTGGCGTCGTGTACATTGTAGCTACGTTCCGTTGAATAAATCAGTAATTGTCATTTCGAAGGAAATTAATTCATACCGCAAAACCTAATTGTGCATAAATAGAATATTTTAGGCCAGTCACATTTCTAGTCTCGTATACAGGGACATGAAAATACATGAAGCTGAGAGGAAGGGATCGTTACAGTGTTAATATGAGGCTGTCATCGCCCACACTTCACGCCACAAATTATGTACAGGGTAAATAATTTTATTGCAGGGAGTACATTAAGTTTGTACCAAGTTTTACACCAAACACAATTTTCTCTCATTTTGCTTTGTATTTTATACAAGATTAAGGTTTCGTTATTAATTTTTTGTCCCTCTCTGTAGCGCAAACAGTAGTGCTTGTGTCTTCAAATCCAACGCACAATAGTTCGATTTCTGGTAAGGGATTGAGGATTTCGTAGGAACTTGGTATGTGTCCATTCTAATAAGTTTGTCCTACGTTACCATAAGCGGTGATATTGCGCCATGTTAACAGCATGCTCAGAGGGTCCTGATACTTGTGGCTGTTTGATCATGATTAGAAGAATGACGACGATATGGACCAAGGAGGCTTAGAAATTTATTATGACTATTATTAAGTGATAATTATTCATAGGTGGAGGTAAACCTTTCGTTGTTAAGGGGAGGCAGAGGTGAATATTTCAAAATCCACAAAATTTATCCGATTTGTTTGAAATTGATCATGTATACTAAGTATGTTATTAGTAATGGAAATACCAAGTTTCAACTTTCTAAGTACAATAGTTCTGTAAATATTAATAATTTTATAAAACTTTATATCGTTTGATATAAAATGCTCCATGCACCATATTGTAAGACATTTTCAATATTTCCTTTTTTTTATATGTTCAGAGAAGGTATATAAATAATGATAAGTATTAGTTTATTATGGGAATAATATAGTAATACAGTTATCCTGGTTTTAATTTCAACTTTTAAGGGCACAAAATAAAAACTAACATCGGAATATGAAAATAAAGATAATAAAAATGGAAAAAACCAAATTTTCATTTTTTCTTCAGTTTTGTTCGAAAAATTTCACCTCTGCCTCCCCTTAAAGAAAATGGAATATATGTAGTTTTATTAGTATTTAAGGATAGGAGATTAGAGTCAAGCCAAGTTTTCACTACGTTAATTCCATTTCTAGCATTTAAATAAGTGTTATTCAAATTTTCCCATTAAATGTTAGTACAGTATCATCTGCAATAGAAAATATATTAACACCATATTTCTTTAGATCAATTTTCAACAAATTATTAATATATATTATAAATAAGATTGGTCCTAATACTGTACCTTGTGGAATTCCAATTACGGCTGGATGATTTGGTCTACTATGCTAAATTAGATCTGCATAATTTAGGACACTTTCAATACATTGGATGAATGTAGACTAACTTTATTTTGTTTATAAATGAATAGTCCACTACAAGAATGATGAATGTCACTTTCTTGTCGAAAATGAACCAAGATTGTCAATGCATAGCATAAGACATATAGAAATACATAGAGAGTTATATGACATTAACACTGATAGTCATTGTCCAGTAATGATCGGAAAATCACAGTTAAGCTTTGAGCGCTAAGCATTTCAAACTTTCAATTGCTTCTCCTGCAAAATATATTCCAAATGACATCCATCATTCTTGCAAATGCTTTAATAATCTTTTAGAGTAAAGCAAGTAGGCGGCGATTCAGTACTTCAATATGTAAATTTTAACATGAAGCTCACGGAATCATAAAACTTTTATGAAAGCAGTGGTGTAGAGACATTTGCATTTGTTCCATCTGGCCTTGTACCGACTGAACAAGAACTGCCCATGTACGCACCGCATACTTTAAAAATCACTGTAATGAACATATCAGAAATTATTTGTGTGGTGTGTGCTGACAGTAACAAATCTGGGTCATACGCCGTGATTGATGGCAGCCGCTCTATTGAGCAGACACGAGGATTACAGCTGCATCCAGATCCACTAATTGCGTTGAAAATATCGTAACGACTTGTCACATACGTGACACAGCCTTGTCGCCGACTGATTGGCCTCAGTTTTAGTTTTCTATTTTGAATCTTGCGTACACTACTTTTAACACTTGAATATAATTAATTGATTAACTAGTGGACTTACTCGTGTTAATTATGTAAGATTTGTCCGGCTTACAGCTGTTTCAGTGCTTCACGCACCATCCTCAGAGCATACTAGATCACGGAGTCATCTCGAACTTCTCTGCCTGTTATGTAGGTGTGTTTGATTGTTGAAAGGTGTTGAAGAGTGGAGTCAAATAGCGTGTGTGTACTGAAATTGATCTGTGTGTTGAGAAATATACAAACACACTAAAAAAAAAAACCGATCAAATTCTCAACACACAGATCAATTTCAGTACACACACACTATTTGACTCCACTCTTCAACACCTTTCAACAATCAAACACACCCACATAACAGGCAGAGAAGTTCGAGATGACGCAGTGATCTAGTAGGCTCTGAGGATGGTGCGTGAAACACTGAAACAGCACAAATCTTACATAATTAACACGAGTAAGTCTACTAGTTAAATAATTAATTTTAGTTTTCTGTTCTTTTCATTTCTTATGAATTAAATGCTTAATCCTGAAGATAGATACATTATTTGCAGAGATATGAAACGTGCCATGGGTTATTTCACAACAGAGACAAGGTAATTGCAATTTCACTAGGTTGGGTCAGCAATGAGCTAAACACCCAAAGTCACAAATGGAGAAAAAAATTATATTTAATAACAGGCCAACATTAAAATTAATTAAAACAATAGGGCCTATTCTAACTTGTAGTTTTACTCATTAATTTAAGAGGAATAAATTTCTGAGTGGCCGGTTGTTGGTTGAAGAGAGAGATCATTTTATAGTTGCGTAAGAAATAAATACAACTTAATGCAATATAGTCCAATATGCTCTGTTGCTAAAAAAAATGTGCATTAACCAGATTGGCCACTAATATAAACTTAAGTATGATTAAATGTTTATTAATGTATGAGAGGAACTAATCACCGAGACGTTTCATAACATTGTGGTCACATTACAATTCTTGGAGAATTGTTGGGAAGGAGTTTCTTACTGTTGAAACTTTCGTCATCACACTATCGGCTTCTCCAATTACTTTCTCATGTGCAGCTTGCCAAAACTGTACGCTCTAGTACTGTCAAGTAACTACTGGCATGATCCACCTCTTCCTAAGTCACTTTTAGATAAGTGTTTTCTTTAATGATTTCTGTTATCATCAGTCCTGTAAGTCTGGTGTGTTTCAAGCTTCTGTTGCAGTAGAACGTTTCTTACTTTTAGGAACTTGTTTTCATTTCGAAGCGAAACGGAGTAGGAGAACTCACAAAGATTGTTGAATCCTGAAAATGGAATCATTAAGGATATCGAAACACGTTGAAGAGTACAGAATTTGACATGTGGTCACTACGTAATAGTGTACAGTCCACAGTTCACACCTGTGGAGTAACGGTTAGCGCGTCTAGCCGCGAAACCAGGTGGCCCGGGTTCGATTCCCGGTTGGGGCAAGTTATCTGGTTGAGGTTTTTTCCGGGGTTTTCCCTCAACCCAATATGAGCAAATGCTTTATCACCTTCATCTCAATGAGACGCTAAATAACCTCAGCTGTTGATAAAGCGTCGTAAAATAACCTACTAAAATAAACACACCTGTGGAGTAAAGGTCAGCGTGTCTGGCCGCGAAACCAGGTGGCCGGGTTCGAATCCCGGTCGGGGCAAGTTACCTGGTTGAGGTTTTTTCCGGGGTTTTCCCTCAACCCAATACGAGCAAATGCTGGGTAACTTTCGATGCTGGACCCCGGACTCATTTCACCGGCATTATCACCTTCATTTAATTCAGACGCTAAACAACCTAAATGTTGATACAACGTCGTAAAGTAACCCAATAAAATAAAAAATAAATAAAATAAAATGTACAGTTCAGTAGGACTATAATGTATCCAGCGTAGAAGCACTCACTGTTCCATTCTTTCACCTTTTTAATTCTAATACTAGTACTGTAGAACATTCGGAGTTTAGAAAATACTATTCAGTACATAGGCGTTGTTTTAGAGTTATTTACGTATTTTATAACGTATATAAGAATAGAATTAAATCTAAATGCTATAAATGAGCATTTCTTCAAATATAAACGTTTTAGACTGCTTATAAATGAGCCATTCAGAGCAGAAGTGGTGTAAGTCAAAATTGGGTAATGAGGTTTAAAGTAAAAATTCTGTAAAATACCGCGCAAAGTAGCAATTAATATGTCCTTTTTGCTATCCACTGACTACTAATAGTTTAAATAAATTGGATATTAATTGGTACTTTGCGATGTATTATACAGAATGTTTACTTTAACCCTCATTACCCATTTTTGACTTACACCACTTCTGCTCTGAACGGCTCAAATAGAAATTAATTTATTTTTATTTTCTATAACTGAATAAATAGAATATATTTACGTCTATTATTTTACATACGTCAGAAAATTTGTAAGTAACTTATTTTAGTTACACAGGACGATTCACGAAGCTGTCCCGCGGTTTATGCAGGCGATTCCTGAGGTTATTTGGAAACAACAATGTAAATAAATTAATCGGATCACATTCATAATTACGGAGTTACAACATATTTTCGAAACGCGTCATTGTGAATGGAGCGCTAGGGACGGAATCAACAACAAGCATAACTTGCATGTCTGGGGAGACGACAATCCCTATGCCACGTTGTAATCTAATTTTCAACGTTGATTCAGTCTTAGTGTGTGGTGTGGTAATCGGGATGACCAGCTGCTGGGGCCGTCCATTTTCCTTGGACACTTAACTGGTGAGATGTACCTACCTTCACTTTTTACAAGAACAGTTACCACAGCTTCTTGAAGATGTTCCTCTGGCAAGAAGACGAAAAATGTACTTCCAACATGATGGAGTGCCTGTTCACTTCTACCGCGCAGTAACAGCTCACTTGGATCGACAATTTCCACTGCGATGGGTTGGTCGCGGGGGGCTCTATCACCTGACCCTCCAGGTCCCCAGACTTAACACTCTTAGATTACTGCATCTGGGGGTGGATAAAAGACATCGTGTACCAGGTTAAGATACAAACACGCGAAGAGTTGCTTCAACGCATTCTGAATGCCGCTGCGGCAATAAGGAACAAACGTGTGAAGCTGCGGAATTGTTGCCTTGAGATTCCGGCAGACATTTTCGGAAACGTGATTTAAATCCACTCTAAATGAAATAGACTGATACATAAACAATCAATTGTTAGTATTGTTTTTTTGTTTTTTTTTCTCTCTCTCTCTTTTGTTAGTGAAATCCTGAAATAAAAGTTTTTTTCTGCCGTTTTCAAATTACCGTGACTCCATATTATTATGATGTGATCCCATTAATTTATTTACATTTTTTGGTCCAAATAACCTCAGGAAACACCTCCATAAACCGGGGGAGAACTTTGTCAATCACCCTGTATTACAAGGAAGTGTAATGTCCGTTAAGAAGAAATCTATGTACCCAATGGTATTTTGTATCTCATAACGCTCGCTACTACTACTACTACTACTACTACTACTACTACTACTACTACTACTACTACTACTACTTGTTGCCAGACGATGATAGAAAACAAAAGATGCGAAAACAGTGAATGAGTTGTATAGGGACATCATTTTATTTTTACTAACATTTTTAATATTAACCTGTCTATACGTTTAGAGAACCGGAAACACCGCTTGCTTCCCCCTCCAAGACTGGAGTTCGATGATACTGACGTAAAACACAAAACACTCTACTAGGTATAGGAAGGAAGAAAAGTAGTTCATACATTTACGTAAACTAGGAAATATCGCGATTTTGAGTTTGATAATTTTCATTAGGTTTTTCTTTAATCAAAGTACAGTACTGTATTAAGAATAAGTGTTTTCACTCACGAAGTGAGTTATCCATGCGAACGTATTCATTATGCAGTGTAAATTATACTGTCTACAGCACATTAGCGTACAATATAGAGAAAGAAGTTAAATTGAAAAATAATCATAATATGAATATTTAAACACAATTTTGAAAATGGTGGCCGTTCATTTCGATACAGGCTTCAGTTCTTTTGTGCATATTATCGCACTATAGACTATTGCATCTAATTCCAATTGCCAGTTTCGTCCTTCGTACTAGTAACTCATGTTGAAATAATTCTGTACCTACCCTACGTACTGTAAATTCAATCTTCACTTCTGCCCGACCCGAAAATATAAAATTACTCAGACATGCTATCTACTGTCCGTCCAAGTGCTTATGCCGCAGGATTGTAGAAAGGGAGAAAATCACGTGACAGTTAATTACTTAACGAGGCCCTTTTATTTAAGTTAAATTAAACAGCTGTATAATATTACGTAAACTTCCAATTCCTAAGAGAAATTAATGTTTTCAGAAAAGAGCTAAGAGAACCCAGGTATTACAGAGGGGCGAGCAGAAGCAGGTGGGGGAAATCGGGATGCGACGTAGGCAAACGGACAGTACCTGTGCGAAAATATGATTCAATATTGAAAGCTCTTTCGTCACTGGAAAACGCGAACATATTTCTGGAACGTATTATACTCAGTAACTCAGTACTGCTTACTGTCTGCGGTCTTGGTTCTGTGTGGAGTTGGAATTTCCTTAGTAGAAGGGGTGGGAGTGAAGTACATTCAAAAACTCAGGTACAATAAAAATTGAAGTAAAAATAAAATGATGTCTCTGTATAAACAATTGAATATTCTTTTAAATTTGACTATCACAAGATAGAGGTGTCATTTGAAATTTCATAGTGGGGGAGGCTGAGGTGAGGGGGTGGAAACTAATATGAAATTAAGATTGGTTTAAAATAATATTTAAGTTGATGTGTATTTTGTTTAATTTAATTTAATTTAAATTATATAGTTATTTACACTGGTGAGTTTTGAAATGAACACACTGTATATTGCTTTCTAGGCCCCATTTACAATGTTATTCTTTTAAATTACGTGGCATGTATTCACTGTCATTCTTTTCTTCAGCACTAATTACTTGATCGTCTGCAAAATGGAAAGAATTTATGCATTTTTGCAACAATTATTTGTTTTCTACATTAAACCCTACTTAGACCCTCGGCTTTGGCCGCCTCAAATACTACACTGCCATCGCCGGAATTTGTACTCTGGCTGTATAGTTTAATAAATGACTAAAACAATGTCTCAATAATGTAAATGAAGGGTTCAGAGCCATAGTGGGCCAAGCGCCATTTATTAAAAACGGAGAAAGCAAGATTTGAAGTTAAATCAATACCATAGTTTAATGAAGATTGACATATAATTTAGTTTTAATGTGTATACTTTATATTACTTGCTATATGTTTCCATTGAATTATGGTAATAACTTCATTTTAAACCTTGCTTTCTACGGTTTTAGTAAATGGCGCTTGGCCCACTATGGTTCTGAACCCTTTAAATAATTTTGAATAATTGATAAGTAAAATTATGAATAAACTAATAAAATAGTATATAAATAAAAGAGAATAAGTAATTAACTAAATGAGGTATTGTACTAATTATAATTGAGGTAATAAACATAAACTCTTATACAGGGACATCATTTTAGTTTTACTTCAATTTTTATTGTACCTGAGTTTTTGAATGTACTTCACTCCCACCCCTTCTACTAATGAAGTTCAACCGACCTCCACACAGATCCAAGACCGCATACACAGTCATAGTAGCCTTACGGTCGTAGTAAACAGTACGTTCCGAAAATATGTTCGCGTTTTCCAGTGACGAAAGAGCTTTCAATATTGCATCATTTTCGCATAGGTACTGACGTCCATTTGCTTACGACGTATCCCGGTTTCCCCCACCTGCTTCTATTCGCCTCTATGTAAACGCTAGTGGCTGGGCTGCCTTAGCTCTTTTCTGAGAACATTAATTTCTGTTAGGAATTGGACGTGTAGGTAATATTATACCCATACAACTGTTTAAAATAACTTCAATAAAAGGGCCACGTTAAGTAATTAACTGTCACGTGATTTCCCCCTTTTCTACGACCCTGTGACATAACCACTTGGACGGACAGTAGATAGCATGTCTGAGTAGCCTAATTGTATCTCTTCGGATCGGGCAGAAGTGAAGATTGAATTTACAATACGTAATGTACTCTTTTACAGAGTAGGTACAGAATTATTTCAACATGAGTTACTAGTACGAAGGACGAAATTGGTATTTGGAATTACACACATTAGAACTGAAGCCTGTATCGAAATGAACGGCCAGCATTTTCAAAAATATGTTTAAATTATGATTTTTTTTTCAATTTAACTTCGTTCTCTATAGTGTACGCTAATGTGCTGTGGACAATATAATGTACACTGAATATTGAATATGACCGCATGGACAGCTCAATTCGTGAGTAAAAACACTTATTGTTAATACTGTATTGTATTTTAATTAAACAAAAACCTAATGAAAATGATCAAACTTAAAAGCGTGATATTTCCTAGTTTATGTAAATGGATGAATTACTTTTCTTCCCTCCTATACCTAATAAAGTGATTTGTTTGTATATTATGCCAGTATCATCGAACTCCAGTCGTGGAAGGGGGTAGAAAACTGTTATCTACTGTTGATCCAAAGATATAGCCAGGTTAATATTAGAAATATTAGTAAAAATAAAATGATGTCCCTGTACAAAGTGATATAATAAATATATTAAGTCAGTTAATCAATATATTATTATTTAAGTTAGCGTATGAAGAAAGTAATGGATTAAAACGAATTGACCACAAAAAAAATACACAGCAGACGAAGAAAGTGTAATTGGAACTAAGCGAGGGTTCACATCGAGGATAAATGACAGACATTGGTGGAATTGCAATTCATCTCGGCCCACGTATGGGAGCGAAGAATCATACGCTGGAGGCCGCCGCGGATTCGATTAGTAGCTGCGGCTCAGGCTGTCAGTCAGTCAGTGAGTCTGTGCCTCCGCGTCTCGCCCACTGAGCTCGTCCGTGATCAGCTGATACACGCCCACCAGCACACTAGTAAGTAGGCTACAGCCCCATCTCTGTGCTACGAACCGTTACTTTTACAGCATTTAGCTGTCTGATACGATTTTCAAATAAGGTGGCTCATATGGCATTTGTGAATCTCATGCTGACAAGCGGACCATCCTGCATCAGCTCTCAGAGAGCCAGGTCCCTTTCTCAGACGAGTACAGCCCGATTATTTAGTCCTGACAGCTCAGCGACGCGAAAGATGGGAAGTAATAGGAGTAGTGGGGAGAGTTCCGGAGTAGAGATAAGGGCGAGCGGTCGGTAAAGGAATGCAGTACAGCTCAACTGTACTGGAAACAACGCTATACCGCTACAGTGTTGCCACGACCTACTCACGAAAATCAGGAGAAAATCACCGAAAAAACAGGAGATTACAGTAGATAAATTAAACATGAATTTCCTCTATAATATTAATTACAAAACAGTGTGCTGTAAGAAAGATGATACTGTTGTATTACTATATAGCACTTCCCTAACCAATGAAATGGAACAATTATGCTAAATATAATTACTGTTATCTCTACTCAGCGTACGTAATAAAATAATGCAATTTTGTTTTTACACCGTGACAATGTTTCGCGTTAAATCTGGAATTTTTCGTGTATTCACGAAAGACTTATTTTAAAGGTGATATTAAATACAGTACTGCATTAGCTGCGACTATAACAGACGAAAAATTGTCCCCTTTCTTGCTTTTACATAACTATCCTTTAAACTGTTCATCATTTTCCCACTATAATTTATAATATTCTGGGAGTATTTACTTTTTTTTTTCTTGCTGGGACACTTTCGCTCATTTCAAAAGATCACTGTGCAAGATTTGTAACACAAAACTTCCATTACCTACACTTCACTCTCTTACTGTTTCACGTGCACACAATCAGAAACAAACTTCACTAGGTATACTGAATAAGTTTCGTTCCTCCTCTGTTCTCCGGGTCTCCAAAACAATAATGAAATAACTTAATTCTGTCGTCGATTTGCAAAAGGGGATACGCCCAAAATGCAAAGTGTTGGAAAATCGCTACAAAAAATCATAAACTTAAAATATTAAAATGTTCATGGATCCTGAATGTATGTATCCATAGCGATCTAATTAGAAAAAAAACAAATATTATGAACATTTTAATTTAACTTATAGTTCTGCGATTTTCCAACACTGTTATTTTCGAAATGTCTCCTTTTGCAAATTGACGACAGTCATCACATGCTTACTGTTCTCCAACCAGGAGATCAACCGTGAAAGGAATGTGCTTACTATTGCCCCATCTATTGGAACGAAGTAGATAAATAATATTACCGTTATAACGCCAGTTTAAAAACCATGCGCTCTCCTGCATATGTTATTTCCTGTATGAAGAGATTAAAAGACAGGAGATTAACTGTGATCTAATTTTGTAACTAGGGTAGTATCAATATGTCTGTATCAATGTTATGGTTTGTGCTGTGAGAGCTAGCCAATAGGGATAAGAGTATCCACGTGTGTGACCTTAAGACATCTTATGACATCAACATTCATTCACAGCAGTATCCCCCTTCGTCTCATCCGGCAGAGACTTTCTCGTGGTTGGAGCACAGTACTGCTAGGAGCTGACGAGAAGAACAGCGGGGGATGAGGAGAGGGACGCGGTTATCGCTGTGAATCCCCGCTGCACGTGGTATTAAGCATTGAACTTTACTAATCATTCACAAAACTTGCGCTCTTGCTCTTGCACAGTCGTGTTATGAATCCATGCGTTGCGGTTACTAATATTGTTTCATTTTCATTACAGTGTTTATAAACATCGTGTTTTATTCGTCAAAAAAACTAAGTTAATAGTAATATTAGTAGGCATATAGTTAATTTCGCATAGATATACAGTATTTTATAATGAAACCACAGAGGAAAAAAGGAAAAACAATACACAATGAGGCCCAGAATATTTTTGAAGGGTTATAGTTGGTTGTGATGAGGAAGCACGACAAGGGAAACTTAGCCAGAAGTGAAACAAGTAAATTTTACAAATATTTCATTACAGTGGTATTTCAGTCAGTTCAGTAACAAGAATTCGTAGAGAAGTTGCTCATGCTGGCGAGACTTCCCTTTCTACTCCAGGGAAAAACAGAAATCGCTAAGAGGAAAGCAATGTTCATTTGGACGATTTTGATAAGAGGGTAATTCGAGATATTAGTGAATTTTATTCAGTGAGAAAACAGGTGCCCACATGTCCAAAACTGTTCCCTGCATTGAAAGAAAAAATAAAGTTTCCATGGGGGGGGGGGGGGGAGTACAGTCTTTGAGAAGGGTTTTGAAAAATATGGGTTATAAATGGAAAAAAAATGTTACAATGCGAGGAAAATAGGCTATTAGTTGAACGTCCACATAATATTATTATTGATTGGCGTTGTGTGTATCTGAGAGCAATACGGCGATTCAGGGAGCAACATCGCCGAAAGTGATACTAGTGACTCGGGTGACTAACAATCAGATGAAGAAAGTGACGACATCGAGCTTGCCCGTCCACTGTCGGACAGCGAATATGGAGCTCAACTTTCATCATATCACTTGAGTTAAATTAAATAATTATTTTTTTTGTATACTAGAATTATAAGTAGCGTTTATTGTTGCTGCAAATCGTTACAATATAATAATTAGTTTAATAACACTTCGCTCTTTTGTTTTCACAGATTACGTATTCATTGTTTGCATCTATTATAAACTCGACATTAATTCATTAATATTTATTTTATTTCATTTTATTAATATTCTTTTATAATTCTGTTGTACAAACAATAGGGTATGAAACTCGTACAATATAAACTTATTGTTTATATACTATTATTACATTAATGTACACAATTTTTTTAGATTAAATTATTCTTAAATTGTCGAATTCTTGAATAAAGTAACGTAATAAAATTAAATGTAAGTACTTGAATGCTTTGAGAATAACTTATAATTTAATGTATTGTTAACGGTAAAAAAATTCTTTCGCATTAAAATGTTAAATTAGACACGCGACTAATATTTTCAGGATACGTAGTACTGAGATGCATGCGATAGAAATGTTATGACTCTAGTATTACGTCACGCATTCCTTCCACTCTTCTTCTCGTCAGCTCCTAGCAGTACGGTGCATGAAGATTATATACTTGTGTGTGTGTGCGTGCGCGCGTGTGCTTTCGTGATAAGTTTTCAAACATTCGTTCTCTATCGTTCTGTAATTATGTTTAGACTATCGAGTGGATTGGAGAGACCCATAACTTTGAGCCATGTGTATAAAATATGATCTTTATCTGCTGTGTGCTGATATAATCCGCCGCTGGACTCCAGGCGAGAGCAGACTCCTTGCTTCTTGTAAGCATCATTGTGGCGACGCAATATGAGCAGGGAGACAAATGAAAGCATTGACTTGTGTATAAGATGCAAAAATAAGACATGATGACATAATATAGGCCTATGTGTACTAAAGTAATGAGTCGAAAATCAGGGCATAGAACTAGGTCACTGCAGCATGCCAAAAAGGCAGGAGAAATTCGGACTTTTGGCAAAAACAATCAGTAGAACAGTAGATTCAATGGAAAAACAGGAAATCTCCTGCTAAATCAGTAGGTATGGCAACACTGACGCATGCGAGACAACCGATCGCTTTGAGTGCAGGCAATAGACTAACCTGAACATCCCTTGGTGTAACTTAATGGACTCGCCTGACCCAGGCGCAGATCTCCGGCGACTGCTAGGACTAAATAATCGTACTGTACCGTAGAAATGGGTAAAGTCGATCAGTGGGTGTATAATCGATCATTTGCGATTTTTATTGAAAATTATATATTATCTCAGTTACTTGTTAAAATTTTGTTATACTGACCAGTGTTGCCAAGTCAGCGGTTTTGTAGCTGAATCTGGTGTTTCTAGAACTATGGTCAGCTACAGAATTTTACCGTCAGCGGCTAGCTATTTATTTGGCGTTTTTTCTTATGATTCCAGACAGAGAGAGATGATAGTTT
This sequence comes from Periplaneta americana, assembly GCF_040183065.1. Taxonomy (NCBI): domain Eukaryota; kingdom Metazoa; phylum Arthropoda; class Insecta; order Blattodea; family Blattidae; genus Periplaneta; species Periplaneta americana. The sequence goes on along the minus strand of NC_091117.1, from coordinate 180,902,813 downwards.
AACGTTTTTTTTCTGTAAAGATATTATAATTTTTTATATATACTTTCGGACAATGTTAGTTAATCATAAACCAGAGTTTAGTATGGTATTAACACACTTTTTCATTGTGCGAGTATATAATATCAACCTTTTATGTGAACTCGATTTGGTGCAACAACGTCCATATCCTGCTTCATCCATTGTTGTACAAATAAGGTTTTCCGCATTCGTTAACTTCTTAATCTAATGTATGCATTGTTTTTTAAATGAATTGTTGTATTTAATCATAAAGAATAGATAATGAACTGAATTATTATTTTCACTTATGATATATGATATTATATTATTTAATTTATCACTCCGCATTGTAGTTTATGTAACACAGATATACTTAAAACTTAAAACCAGGCTCAATGTTAGCAGGCACGTCTCTAGCTCAGTGTGAAATCAGATTTCGAACCGAATGGTGTGACTGTGATTGTGATTATTTCCGAAGTGTCCTGTACATTCTTGATCTACTTAATTCAATTTTGAAGAAATATGCCGAATAAAACTCCATACGTACAGAAGTTTAGAGATGTGTGAAAAAAAACATGTGTTGAAAGATTGGGTGGAAGAAGTTACCGGTGATAGTTAAAAAGCTCGATGTAAATGGTGTAAGGTGATGCAAAATATTCAGATTTAATTACTCATGCTGATAATTATACACACAAAAAAGGGTAGCGAGTGTTTTTCTGTTCTTCGACAACATAATATTGCCATTCACAACAAGCTTCTGGGCAGAAGTGAGCATTATAAATATTAGAATTTGTTTTAAATTTGAAACCTGAAATTCTCCAGTTCCTAAAACTATATAGTTAAGAAAGATCTGGAGTTTTTTTAACTGCAGTTTAGCGGTTTTTTAAGCTTGTGCAGCGGTAAATGGAATTCTGAGTTGGCAACACTGATGCTGACTTCATTGCCTGTCATTGCAAATGTAAGCGAGAGGGACAACTAAAAGCCTGCGCATGCCAACAATGGGAACACTGTGTAATTGCCGTTGAAGTGAAAATGGTTATTCTCAACTTTTTCTCTTAAACGAAAACAAAGTCTTACAAACTCTAAATTATAGTCAGCAGTGAAAGGAGACAAGAAGTATACGTAAGTACTTTTGGTTGAGATTGTAACCTGAAATAATAGTTTTGCAGTTCGTAAATGTTAGCATTGAAACTTATTATTTTCAAAAAACTTGTACCTTTGTAGGATCAAGTCGATCATGCCCTCGACCTACTCGAAGCAGATAGGACCAGCAGGAAGAATAAATTTTTTTCACCGAAATACCTCCAACTAACATTTATAAACAGAAAAGTGTCATAGTATAGCTTATAGTGATGGGATAGTGGGGAAAGAGGAAGACGAATTTATGGTGAATTTCTTGCGTAAGAGAAGCACTGCCAAAGGAACGTATTTTGTATACCCCTCTGTATCTGACGATGGGAACAACGTAGTTTCTAAAGTGACATGAGGAGGGGAAGATTTCAAATAACATCTGACATAAACCTAAGCAATGTTGAATAGCATTTTATATTATAATTGAAGTGTGGTATTTCAATGTGAATTTTGTATTCTTAAATCTTTGTTTGTTGATATTTATTTATTTATTTAACCTGGTTGATATGTGAAGTATTAATTTTTTTATGTTTCATATATTGGCAATCATAGTCACGTTTGTACAGTGAAGACCTATAGGCCTAATTGTATCGAATTGTATGATCACAGTAACAAAATATACACTATATAATCCTATAGACTTATATAATAGATTATTATTGTTTTCTACACCCCTTATAACAAATAAAATACATGTAATACATTTAATTTGTTTTAAAAACATAAACAGTGATCGACTTTACTTCGCAGTATTTTAAAATCGATCTTAAACTAAAAATTCAATGGTGATCGACTTTACCCTATTTAAACAGGTAACTTCGATCACAAGTAAAATAAAAAAAATCAGATTGGTAAATTGTAATTCGCTTCTTGTAATGTGAATTCATAAGTGAAGGATATGACGACAAGATACTATTTTCTGAGGAACGTCGCTCCATTGCATAACCTCTATATAGTTAAAAATTGCAAAATTTTGATCGACTTTACCCTCTTCTATGATATCTGGTAAATCCCACGATCCGGACTTTTTTTAACTTTTACCTACAATCCAAAGTGACCTGAAATAGCTATTGTTTTACTCCCACATGAAAAACTCACTGATCGTCCTGACATTGTTACTTGCGTTTTCGCATTGAAGCTCAAAGACTGAAGATGGATAGGTTCAAGAAAAAGTTTTTAATACCCAATTGAATTTGAGTTCTAAATAATTATGTCAGCAGTCCTGCAGGTCATGGCCTTCGTGTAATAGCCTATTGTTTATTGTAGTGTGTGTTTTATTCTGAAATGCAATGGTTATATATTCCTACTAAATTATTTTAAAATAAAATTAAATATTACATTTCTGTAAAGTTCTAGACACTGGACAATTTCTAACATGTTGTACATATACTTTGAATGACATTGCTATTTCTATATTATAACTTACTTTAGCAGAAGTATTACAAGATGTGTATATGATGGAGTTATATAAACTAATATACAATATAAATGCAATTAGTTCTCAAAACTGATGAAAGATGAATTTTGGAAAATAGGAAAATTATGTAGGAAAACTAACACTTCACTGAAAGTTACTATTTTTCTGAAAATACTTGGATGCCAAGCTTCAAAATGAAGGGTCATTCATTAAAATCCCTTCAGCCGTTTTCCCGTAATTTCCATTACCAGTTCAAATTATATATGTAGATGTTATAAGAACCCATTGTTGACAAACCATATATTAAGGATATGCTAATTTTAAATAAAATCTTTTATTTATAAGTATAATTTTATAGTCATCTTCTAAGATTTTATTTTATAATTGATAATCAATGGTGCTTAATTATTACATTTAATTTTTATAACAATATTCATATTTATATTTATTTGCTATTAATTTCCGGATCCTCGTCGTCATCCTTAATTAATTAAGGCCGGACGAGTTATTTCTCTCTCTCTCTCTCTCTAGAGTTTTCAGTGTTAAATCACTTTTATGTGCATTTAATGAAAATCACAAAACCCATGTTATATCTGAAAAATACAAATATTTTTTAAAATATTTAAAAAACGGAAAAATTGGAAAGGTGTGAAAATCCCTATATTTTGTGTCATTGTCAAAAAATCCCTACGCCGAGGGATAAATCCCTCAACCTGGAAACACTGTTAGGATTGCATTCAAGACTAATATACGTATATATTACAGGAATGAGGATGTAGAAGATGTAAACTGACAAAATGAAAATGTACGGGTATACATACAGTTTGGAGAAATACTTCACTATTTGGGTTGAACAGCATACGAGCAGAGTACTCCAATAATGCCTCCCCTGATTTTCTAAAGATTTTCCCAAACAAATGATAATTTATTTTTGTGAAAGTGCACGAGGACTGATCAACTAACAGCAGTTATAAGAAGTAACTGACTTTAATGAGTAAGAATTTATTTGTATGTACGTATACGTAGTAGCGTTTGGTGGATTTTCTGCTTGAGTACAATGTTTTTTGGTATTGCTCAAAGATTAAGATTAAAGAACGGTCGGGTGAAAATTTAATAATTTTTGGTCGGAAATCACATTTTTCGTTTTTTGTGAAAAATGAAACTATGACGACTACTTCACATTTTGACAAAGTTTTATAACCCTACAACGCCACCGGTTGTGTCATTAATTACGCCATCTTTAAGGACATTGCATTCATTAAATTAACTTCAAACTCTGTGCACACATTTAAATTCATTTTCCCGTACTTCTTTTTTTGTCCATTTCCCTGCATTCATATTGCAAAAGAGTAAGCACTCCACATATTTTATGCCAGGAAGCTGAAATTTTTACTGCGTGTTCTTTAAAGCATGTTATGTTTTGTTGACATTAAAAAAATAAGACAATCTGCTTTCTTATTGCCACTTCCAACGGACTCCAAACGAATATTCACACGTTTATCATTGGGATTGTGGCGCTGGAAATCAATTTTGAACACTTTTATCACAGCCGCGACACATTTCAATTTCTATTGCACAATATATAATTATGCAATTATCACTACAATGACACAATAACACAGAATCAACTTAGGAAACGTAATTAACAGAGTCGCAGTTTCTCTTCACTTCACTAGATGACTCTGATTTCCAGCAGGTAGGTGTAGCAGGAATGCCAATATCGACAAACGAAATGAAACTGTGAGGAATGTCACAATAGGTGTGTAGCACGTTAGGTTAGGTTAGGTTTTGTTAGGTATGTAAAATAATATGCGAGAGAGGAACAGAGATTAAGGGTGTTTGAGAATAAGGTTCTTAGAAAAATATTTGGGGCTAAGAGGGATGAAGTTATAGGAGAATGGAGAAAGTTACACAACGCAGAGCTGCACGCATTGTATTCTTCACCTGGCATAATTAGGAACATTAAATACAGAAGCTTGAGATGGGCAGGGCATGTAGCACGTATGGGCGAATCCAGAAATGCATATAGAGTGTTAGTTGGGAGGCTGGCGGGAAAAAGACCTTTGGGGAGGCCGAGACGTAGATGGGAAGATAATATTAAAATGGATTTGAGGGCGGTGGGATATGATGGTGGAGACTGGATTAATCTTGCTCAGGATAGGGATCAATGGCGGGCTTATGTGAGGGCGGCAATGAACCTCCGGGTTCCTTAAAAGCCAATAAGTAAGTAAGTATGTAAGATAATATGAATGGTTACCACAGTTGGCGACACTGCAATCATTCTCCCACTTCACCTCAAATAACGTCACAACGACGAAATATGGCCGCCTTCTTCCTTCAAGTACGACGATTTTCCTATATAAGGAACCTATTTAGAGCGGGTTGGATGGGACCACAGCTCTTCCAGTGATCACATCGAGTTTCTACTACTCCACACAACAAAACTAAGGTATTTTCAGTGTTTGTTTGTAATTCCCTATACTGACAATACCAAATTCAAGATTCAGCAAAAATATTTTTTTTAATTAAAAATGAAATTACATAATTTTGAATACAACTATTTTTAATTTTTCCCTGTTTTACGAAGATAAAATTAAAAAATGCGATAACATAGGCACTTTCTGAAGAGATCAAACGTATTGTAAAAAATTCTGACATGATACTTGAAATGTTAGAGAGATAAAAATTTTTTGACAATATGCAAATTATTTCTTTTTTGTAATTTAAATTTCTCTTAAATCAGGCCTACTGCACGTATAAACATGAAACTTAAATACATTATTACTGATATCAGTAGTGGTATAACGTGCACAAAAGTCAAGTTTTTGTACATCTTGATTACACAACTGTTAATACTGTATCACTTCGGAATATGTATGATAATACTTTCTTGTGCTAAATTTTAACGAACATTGTTTACATGTTTCGACCTTTTATGGGTCATCTTCAGAACTGGTCATTGCTGGTCTTGGCGCCTCTTGTTTTGTTTCCTGTGTTTGCAATGAAATTCTCAACACACAACTCAATTTCAGAACACACACACTCTTTGACTCCATTTGACACCACACGAACACACCCTCACAGGAAACAAAACAAGAGGCGCCAAGACCAGCAACGACCAGTTCTGAAGATGACCCATAAAAGGTCGAAACATGTAAACAAGATACTTTAGAATTTAACACAAAGTATTATCACACATATTATCAAGTTTTAAGCTTAAAAATAAGTAAAATAAACATTTAACAATCGTCTACCTTAATATGGCATCCGTGGTTACTATCCAGTGGCGGCTCGTGATAAAATATTATATGTGTTCACAATTTTGTGTTCCAAAATCGAAGAGAATTTGAAATCGTATTTTTAGCCTAATATAAAATGTCATGATTCTAATGTTTCTCTATCGAAAAAACCGTATTTAAATTCAAAAGAACATATAATATAATAATAATAATAATAATAATAATAATAGCAATAATAATAATAATAATAATAATAATAATAATAATAATAATAATAATGAAACCCAATCTTTTTATTTCCAATTTTTCCTGGTAAGCCAGTTTACCCAGTTCTTTACTGTTTCAAATTACTTGAACAGAGTTCATTATTTACGTTTGTTAAAAATGAATACATACCACAATGCCGTTATTTAGAAAAATGTGTGTTCAGTAATATATTTTGGTTCATAACACACTGATACACTATACCCTATACCAGTACTGTAATCTCATTCGCATAGATTGATTACTATAAATACATGCCAGTAAATATTATTCTTAAATATTATACACTACCATACAGATAATTAAATTCATACCACCACTACATTCAGCCAGCACATGTTTGAAAGCCAAACTATGCTATTATGCTAACACTGATATCTAGTAATTCACAAACTACACTCTCGTAGCAGCACTGTACACACATCCACATAAGGTAAACGTTCCGACAGTGACATGCTGAGCCTACAGGCTAGAATACAGACTATTAAATTTCTTCCTCGAGATATAGCACGTGAACGATAGCATCAATGCACCTGACATCTGTTGGATAGATTCACTGTTCACTTAACGCTTTGTGCTCTTGACGAGTCATAAGCGGCCAGCGAAAGACAATTTTCTCCCGCGCATGCGTGAAATTCCTGTAACCTTCTTGGAAAGAGCACGGCTTGTACGTGAACGGATGTTGCCAAGTTTACATAAGAAGTTTATGAAAGATGCGGGAAGTTTAAAATACCCGATTCTGATATTATACATTACCACTACGTCAATACGGTATTAAATAATAAAACTAGTCGTGCATTAATGGAAACAAGGTGTTCACGTGCTCTTGTGCTCTTATTGACGCACCGCCACTGTTACTATTCATCGTACAAATGTTCCTTATAACATTGAAATTAAGATACAGTGAAGAATAAAACTGCATTAAGCTTTTTTCTTCATCGAGCTATGCCGCACCACCTGTACGAGTGTGACAGCTTATATCGAATGAATTTTACGTACAATGTGTTTGTGTATCGATTATTCGAAGAGTTATGAGCTGTAATAAATAGTGGAATTTTAATTGGATTTTCTTTAATTAATTGTCCTTTCAAAAACAGCTCAACGAAACTGTGTAAATGGATTATATTACAACATTGGTATAATAATGAATAGGTACGTTGCACTGATTGAACTATAGTCGCAACGCTGTTTTTTCCGGCGTGACTCCGCCTCTTTACTTACGTCTTAGGAAGTGAAGGCTCTATAAAGTCTAGGTAGGTAGTATCGTTCGCCATTTTTGTTCTTTCGTTCCCGAGCTACCATACAAGGAATCTATTTGCCACACCGTTAAACATTATCATGTCGTAGCTCCTATGGTAATAAATCAAACGCACTGTAATTGAGCAAATAATTGAGCGGCAAATAACGTCTTCGTGTGCTTTCTGCGAACGCCAACGAAAGAGCCAAAATGGCGGGCGATTATATTAAGTATTTATCGAGCCTTAAGAAATGAATAACGTCTTCATAAGCGAATCACAAGACGCACACGTTTAAATGTAGCCGACCTGCAACGCGATTGGCTGCCGGAAATTAGAGCGACGAGGCTATAGGTGGCTGAACTTTCCATCTTGTTGTCTGGCAGAACTGTCTCAATTGAGTGACTGAAATGGCTGACTACAGTGACTGAAATTCCTAATCTAACTGAGGTGACTGGCTGAACTGTTTCAACTGGCTCGCTGAAATTTAAGATTATTTATTCTTGCCATAACTTCAATTCTGTTAATTTGAGCGTTATTATTTAATAGAAGAGTTAATCTTCTTGGCTGAAAAGGTACGAATGACTGGCTGAAATGTCTAACCTGACAGCCTGAATGGAGTGGAACGACTAATTCTGTAGTGCTCGGGAAAAGTTGCACAAGTCAAAAATGTTAATTTTACAGGAGAAGGAAAAAACTGTCTTCACACTGGTTTATGTCGATTTGATTTTCTTCTGTATGAATTATTGTAATGGGAAAAATACTTATGTCTCTTTTCCCAAGTGAGCAGATGTTCCGTAAATTGTTAATAAAGTAATAAAAAATGTTTGTGGAAATTGACTTATGCCACTTTTCCCCAGCAATGCAGAATTGATGTATAGAAAGCTACAAATCTGTTTCCATTACATCTTGCAATGTGGAATGAAACTTCTCATCATATAAAATAATATTGACAGATAGACTTTACACTCTGCTTCTTCAAAATGTAGAGAAATTATTCGCTGTATATTCCAACAAGTAGATTAATGAAATTTCATTCTGTATTGTTACTTTAATGCAAATTATTTTTTTTTTCCGCGATCGTGTTTTTTGTTTTATTGACAGCTATAGTTCTTAGGCCTTGAAAGTTAGAATTCCCACACAGAAACTTGTTGCTAGGGAAATCATTTAACATAACATAAAACTAATACACTTATTGTTACTTAGTTACCATTACAATACAGTTTTGCGAAAGCTTTGGAATAATATTGCTCTAAATTTTCAATGCAAAATACACTATTGTATTTGCATATGATCGGTGAAAAAAATCTTGTACAATACCGTTTGTGAAGTGCATTACAAAATCTCAGACATTGAAAAACTTTCTCTGCTTCTTTTTTTAAACGTTTCTTCGACTTCGTAAAAGCACTTCTCAATTTTGTATCGCAGTATACTACAGGGTTGTTTCCGATCTCTGATAACGAATTTGAATGACATGTGCGTCAGGAATCACACGATAGCTGAATTGCGGCGAGAGGTGACAGACCAGTAGTGAGTGATTTCATAATCAGAGTGCACGGTGTATCACAGTAGCAATGCCCAAGAAAATCGAGATTTTTGGGAGGGGTACATAATAATTCTTTCCGATGCCAAGTACAGTTACGTGAAAATCATAGGAGCGTGCAAAAAATGTGGTTTCGTTATTTCCAAAAAAAGGCATCTTGTGTGTACGTAATAAGACTGGCAAAGCTCGGATGGGATTAATTCCAGAGTGGAAAAAGCAAACAAATCCACCCCCCGTCACAAGTCGCCGCACCCCACGAGGTGATACAAATTAATTCCATTCGAGCTTTACCAATCTTATTAAGTACACAGAAGATGGCTTTCTTGGAAATAACGAAACCTCGTTTATTGCAGGCTTCTTTTATTTTCACGTAACTGTACTTGGCATTGGAAAGGGTCGCAATGTACCCCTCCAAAAAAGGCTCGATTTTCTTGGGAATTTCTGCTGTGAGTCGCCGTGCACTCTGACTATGAGATCACTCACTACTCGTCTGTCACCTCGCACCACAGTTCAGTTGTCGTATAACTCCTGACGCACATGATGTCATTCAAATTCGTTATCAGAGATCGGAAACAATCCTGTATTATATAAATGATGATTACTTTCTGGTTTGTACTCACAACGTTTAATACATTAAGCTAGGGTGTTGTACTACTACAGTAATGAATCTGGGCCAATGTTGTTATGTATTTCGAGAAAATATAAACAGAAACAAATGCGAGAAATAATGCTGGTGTAGTTAATTCATTATTACAGTGTCCTTTTTCGAGAAGAAATAATATTGGAGGAAAGGAAGTTTTAAATAAAGAGTGAGCCTATCGAGATACCTACCACATCGCTGACAATTTTTCTGACAGATAATCTTGAAACGCGAGTTTCTATTGCATCCTGGTATGGGCAACATAAATGGTTAATTGGTAATGTGGTGTAAAATAAACTTCTCTGTTGGCCTTGTTCGTTGCTGTCAAGGGAAAAAAATAAAAAGAAAAAAAAAGAAAGAGGATTTTCTCAACATATAATATGGATTGCTTCATGAAACAATCACTGAAACTCAGAGCATAACAGCTTATTTGGTGAGTGAAATTATTACTTTTCATTAATAGTAGGCTAATAATAATAAACTAATAATAATCATAATAATACAGTAATAATGATATTAATAATATAATAACAATAATAATTAAAATCATAAATAAACATTTCCTATCGGAGGCAGTTAAACTAGTTGCATCTGGCCTCGCCGAGGATTTCGATCACCGGCCGCTACTGCTTTTAATACATTATACCATAGTGTTAAAAT